>NC_041383.1:579606987-579626934 GCF_002162155.2 Triticum dicoccoides | reverse complement strand
TGTGAATGGTGGTACGAGACATTCGATGATATATATATATATATAATATTATATATATATATATATATGATTGGTTCTACGAGAAATTCTATTTATATATATGCATAACATGTACAATATGTAGTATTGTGAAATACTAGCAAATGAAAAAAAATTAAAAGGAAAACACAAAACTAAAGGAAAAAGAAATCATAAACCCAAAACCCCCTAAACCTTTTAGTACCGGTTGGTGTTACCAACTGGTACTAAAGGTCTCCCAGCCCCTGACACGGGCTCATGCCACGTGGTGGCCCTGTAGTGGCGATTCGTGTTGAACTAGGACTAAAGGGGGGACCTTTAGTCCACACCCTTTAGTGCCGGTTACAGAACTGGCACTAAAGAGCCTTACGAACCGGTGCTATAGCCCGGTTCTGCACTAATGGCCGAGCTGCCAATATACTCACCTTGTTCATCGAGACAGACCACGGTCGTCGTTCCTCCCCTCTGCTTTCTTTCTATAGCCGCGTCCACATGAATTTTTGCAAAACCCCGAGGGGGTGCTTTTGGCTGAGTTACTCTTGCGGCGGTTGTACTGACTGTGGTTGCTCTAGTGCTCTTTTCCTTAAGGATGTACATATCTGAGATGAACCTCTTGAATAATGCTAGTGTAGCTTGTGGCCTTTGAAATATTCCCTCATGAATCGCCTGGCATCGAGCCCACCATGCTTCCCAAAGGGTTACGGCTAGCTTGACGAATGCTCATGAGATAAGGAGTTTAGCATACTGAAGAGTCGTTGCTTCGCATTTGGTTCAATAGTTGCAATCAAATGATCCACAAGTTCCTCGTCGACGAGTGCCCAGATGCATCTCGACATGGTACACTCTAACAATGAGTGCCTCCCAGGAGCACCACAGAGACCACATGTGCATGAAGGAGACATGCTTCAGTGGTTAGTTGCACTATTTGCCACTAGCCTTCTTCAACCAATGTCCCGCCTTCATAAAGTAGTTATTGAGTCATGTGTATGCTCTCTCATACATAGTTGCTTCCAATGTTCCTTGTTTCCATGAATAGTTTTTGTTGTTGTTGCTTACGCGTCAGAAAAATAGAACCTTTCCGGCCCGGAAGATCGCTGCTTCGCTTCTGGCGACTAGCTCCAAACATAAATTTAGAAGATAAGGTAAACAAAAACCAAGACCACTTTAGCTACATGTCAAAGTGTGGTCTGTGTGTGTTACCAGTTGGTTGACCTGAGAGATCTATCATCCGTGCTATGCCGAACCGACAGGGCTAGGCACAACATAGTTTTACATCAATACAAAAAGTTCATTGTTTATCTTGAAAAACCACTGGACTCGCTAAAACTATAGACGACCATGACAAGCTTACATGGGTTATGTTCATGTAAAAACAAATTTATGCTACAATAAATCATATCGCAGTGTTGAATGATAATATTTTTGAAAAATAGCATAAAAATCTTTCTATTGAAAACCATCGGAACGTAACAAAGAAAAAAGGGCAGATTTCAAGTAGGCTCATGATTACTTGTATCTGCGTTGGTAATTCCCCGAAGAGGAGGGGATGATGTAGCACAACAACGGCAAGTATTTCCCTCAGTTATAAAACCAAGGTTATCAATCCAGTAGGAGAACCAACCAACACTATGTAAACAACGCCTGTACACAAACAATAAAAACTTGCAACCCAACGCATAAGAGGGGTTGTCAATCCCTCCCCGGTATTAAGATAGATTAAATTGTATGAGATTGGATAAATAGATCTAGTGAAAACACAAAATAAAATAAAGAAAGAAAAGGTGCAGCAAGGTATTTTTGTTTTTTTGGATAAATAGATCTGGAAATAATATGATAGGAAATAGACCCAGGGCCCGTAGATTTCACTAGAGGCTTCTCTTGAAAAAACAACATATGGTGGGTAAACAAATTACTGTTGGGTGATACGTCTCCAACGTATCTATAATTTATGAAGTATTCATGCTATTATATTATCCATCTACGACGTTTTATATGCATTTAGATGCTATTTTATATGATTTTTGGGACTAACCTATTAACTTAGAGCCCAGTGCCAGTTTTTGTTTTCTCCTTGTTTTTGAGTTTTACATAAAAGGAATACCAAACGGAGTCCAATTGATGTGCCAATTTTTGATGAATTTTTATGGACCAAGAAGCCTCGGGAGTGCAAGAGTTGGGCCAAAAGGGTCCCGGGCTGCCCACGAGGGTGGGGGGCACGCCCCCCTGCCTCGTGGACAGCTCGGAGACCCCCCTGACATGAAACCTACGCCAAAAATTCCTATAAATATAGAAACTTCCAAAAATAAACCTAGATTGGGAGTTCCGCCGCCGCAAGCCTCTGTAGCCACGAGAAATCAATCTAGGCCCTCTCTGGCACCCTGCCGGAGGGGCCCATCATCACCGTAGGCCATGGAGGAGGATCCCGGAGGGGCCATCATTGCCATGAAGGCCAAGGACCAGAGGGAGAACCTCTCCCCATCTAGGGGGGAGGCCATGGAGGAGGAAGCATAAGGGGGAGAACCTCTCCTCCTCTCTCTCGATGGCGCCGGAGTGCCATCGGGAGGGGAATAATCGCCGCGGTGATCGTCTTCGTCAACATCACCATCATCATCACCATCCTCATCTCTTTTACACGGTCCACTCTCCCGCACCCCATTGTAATCCCTACTTGAACATGGTGCTTTATGCTACATATTATGATCCAATGATGTGTTGCCATCCTATGACGTTTTGAGTAGATATCTTTTGTCTTTGGGTTGATTCATGATCTAGATTGGTACGAGTTGTATGCTTTATTTTGGTGCTGTCCTATTGTGCCCTCCGTGTTGCGCAAGTGTGAGGGATTCCCGGTGTAGGGTGTTGCAATACGTTCATGATTCGCTTATAGTGGGTTGCTTGAGTGACAGAAGCATAAACCCGAGTAAGGGGGTTGTGGCGTATGGGATAAAGGGGACTTGATGCTTTAATGCTATGGTTGGGTTTTACCTTAATGATCTTTAGTAGTTGAGGATGCTTGCTAGAGTTCCAATCATAAGTGCATATGATCCAAGAAGAGAAAGTATGTTAGCTTATGCCTCTCCCTCATATGAAATTGCAATGACGACTACCGGTCTTGTTAACAATTGACTAGGATAATTCTGCACACCGAGCCATCATTATTCCACACTCGCTATTTATATTATTTAGTAATATATTCTAATTTTATGATAACAGCAACTACTTTTATATTTTAGCTCTCCGATATCATGCAAAGTTATCCTCTTCATACCCACAACGTAGTTTTATTTCTCGTATCTAGTTGGAAGCAAACATTCGGTGTATGTAGAGTCGTATCAGTGGCAGATAGGACTTGAGAGAATATTGATCTTACCTTTAGCTCCTAGTGGGTTCTACACTCCATACTTATCACTTCCACCTTTGTAAATTGCTACGATGATTCCTTGCACTTGGGGATTATCAAGCTCTTTTCTGGCGCCATTGCCGGGGAGCAATAGCGTGGGGTTGATATTCTTGTGTGTGCTTGTTTGCTTTCTTCACTAAGTAGATTTTGTTTTCCTTTTTGTTTCTGTTTAGTTGTGGGTGAAACATACAAAAAAATTAAAATGAAAATACAAAAAGATGCACTTGCCTCATTTGCCTAAAAAAGTTTTTCAAAAAGAGAAGTGATTGGAAAGTTATGCATTGAAGAAGTGAGGGTCAACCTTGAGCACTTGTGTTCATGCTCACGGAAACAATGTAGAATTTTTCATGGAAGTTTCTCTGTAAATAATTATCCCCTTGTATATATCCATTGTATTATAAAAATAATGTGCCAAGCTTTGGTTTTAGGATGATTAGATTGCTTGTTTACTATGTGCAGAACAAAAACAGAAACTTTGGTTGTAGCGCGTGATTTTACATTTTTTACTGGAAAGTAAAATGGGTCTGAATATTTTTTAACATTACTTCTGTACAAAATTTTCAAATTTTCATATTTATTTCATAATTGTTTGAGTTACAGAAGTTTTCTAAACTTCTAGATTACTACAGACTGTCCTGTTTTTGACAGATTCTGTTTATCGCGTGTTGTTTGCTTATTTTGATGAATCTATGGCTAGTATAGGGGGGTATGAACCATATATAAGTTGGAATACAGTAGGTTTAACACCAATATAAATAAAGAATGAGTTCATTACAGTACCTTAAAGTGGTAGTTTGCTTTATTACACTAACGGATCTCACAAAGTTTTTGTTAAGTTTTTGTGGATGAAGTGTTCAAAGAACGAGGAGTTACCGATGTGAGAAGAATAAAGAGAGGAAAGAGTTCAAGCTTGGGTATGACCAAGGCACCCCAAGTAAATATTTCAAAGGATACTCAAGCATCTAAGCTTGGGGATGCCCCGGAAGGCATCCCCTCTTTCTTCAACAAATATTGGTATACCTCGGTTTTTGTTTTGTTCACATGATTTGTGTCCTTTGCGTTTTTATTTTTTCTTTAAGAACCATGCTAGTAAGAGATATCCCTTCATTGATTTATAGAATACTTCATGTGCTTCACTTAAATCTTTTAAGTATGATCTTATGGAATTGCTCTTTTTGCTTCACTTAAATCATTTGAGTATGGTTTTATAGAGCGCTACATGTGCTTCACTTATATATTTTGAGCTTGGATATTGATTAGTCCATATTAATTGTAGAATGATCCATGATCCTCACTTATATATTTTGGAGTATGAATAATACTATCATCTAAAGTGGGTTTGGAAGAGTGTCAACTTTAGGAATTAGTGATCCCACTATCCCGAATGAGAAGAATTTTGCTTATGTGGAGAGTAGAAAAATTTCTATGCTTGTAGATCATGAAAAGAATGCTTTTATGTAATGGTTGTATTTTTAAACTCATTCATGAAGCTACTGAAAAATATTATGAGGGAGGAATATATGCTTGTAGGAGTTGCAATAATATCAAGTTTCCTCTCTATGTGCTTAAAGTTTCGAAGTTATACTTGTCTTGCCTTCCTATGCTAGTTGATTCTTGTTCCCTTAAATTGTGTGCTCACAAAATCCCTAGGCATAGGAAGTTGGTTAGATTCAAATGTGCTAGTCATATTCTTCATGATGCTCTCTTTATGTCTCAATTCTTATCTTTTATGTGAGCATCATTGAAATCATCATGCCTAGCTAAAAGGCATTAAAGAAAAGCGCTTGTTGGGAGCAACCCAATATTTACCCTTACTGTTTTTGTGTGTTTACGTGATTAAGCTACTGTAGTAATCATGTTTTATAGCTTTTGTTTCAATAAAGTTCCAAGTAAGACCTTTGGGAAGACTTGGGTGAAAGTTAATGTGATCTTGCTGTAAAAAAAACAGAAACTTTGCGCTCACGAGATTAGCTGCCATTTTTTACAGAAGAGTGATTTTGAGTTGATTATTTTTGAAGAAGATTAATAGACAAATTACTCACGTCCACCAATTTATCTCATAATTTTTGGAGTAGAAGAAGTATGGTTCCTGTTCAGATCATTACAGACTGTTCTGTTTCTGACAGATTCTGTTTTCATTGCATAGTTTGCTTGTTTTCTAGTTTTTATGGTTTATATTTCTCAATATAAATTGTAGAAATGGTATGGTACAGTAGGCATTGTGTGAGAACAATTATTAACCTTGTCTTTGACAGTACCAAAGTGAATGGTTTACTCTTTATCATACTAACCTATCTCACGAAGTTCCGTTAAGCTTTGTGTGATTGAAGTTTTCAAGCTTTGGGTGAGATATCGATATGAGGAGAATAAGGAGTGGAAAAACCCTAAGCTTGGGGATGCTTGAGGCACCCCAAGGTAATATTCAAGTAATACTCAGGCGCCTAAGCTTGGGGATGCCCCGGAAGGCATCCCCTCTTTCTTCTTCAAAACTATCGGTATACCTTACTCGGAGCTATATTTTTATTCGTCACATGATATGTGTTTTGCTTGGAGCGTATTTTCAATTTCACTCGCTGTTTGAATAAAATCATTGGATCTGAAATCTTGAATAAAAAAAAGGGAATCCTCCCATGGCTATTTAATTATTTGACTACTCAGTATTCTTCACTTATATCTTTCAGAGTAGTTTGTCATTTACTCACGTGTTTCACGTGTATCCTATGAGTAAATGGTTGAATGAATTTAATGCCATAAATCTGAATTTATATTTGTTCCACATGCTTATAACATGGTGAGTAATGACTTCACACATAATAAGTATAGGTAGTAAATTTATTGAAGGTTAGCAAGCATTGTATTGGTCACTTGAACAATTCATGAAAGAATATTGAAGGAAGAAAAATTTCACATATAAATATACCATCTTAGACATCTTCTATGATTGTGAACCCCATTAATTATTTTCAAACCTAAGCAAATTAGTTGAAGTTGGACAAGGAAGACAACGTAATGAGTTATGCTTGGGTGTATTTGTATAGAAGTTATATTGTTATAGATCCTCCAACATGTGGTGCTTGCTTTTTAGAATCCTTTGCTAGCCAAAATATATGTACTAAGCAGGAATACTGCCTGTGCATCCAAATCCCTTGAACCAAGTTTCTTCCATGAGTGTCCACCATACCTACCTATATGCGGCATTTACCTGCCGTTCCAAGTAAATTTGCATGTGCCAAACTCTAAACCTTCAAATAGTAATCTGTTTTGTATGCCCGAATCGCTCATGTAGTGACTAGGGGTTGTTAGTATCTTCCATGCTAGGTGGGTTATTCTCACGATGAGTGGACTCCACTCATCATTCACGAGAAAAATGACTGGTAACTAGGATGCCCAGTCCCATGATCAAAAGATCAAAATCAAATCAAAAATAATTACAAACAAAACTCCCCCAGGATTGATGTTAGTTGGAGGCACCCGTTGTTTCGGGCAAGCCATGGATTGATGATTGTTGGTGGAGGGGGAGAAAAAAAGTTTACCATTCTGTTTGGGAACCGCCTATAATGTATGTAGTATGGAAGATATTGGGAACTCTTGGTTGTTATGTTGATAATGCAAGCATACCTCTCAAAATTATTTTCATCTCTATTTCAAAATCGAGCTCTGGCACCTCTGCAAATCCCTGCTTCCCTCTGCGAAGGGATTATATTTTACTTTTATGCAAGAGTCAGTAGTATTCCTTCTCATTCCTACCTACTCTTTAGTTGGCAAGCATCGTGTGTTGGGGAAAGAGCTAAGCATATCTGTCCATTCAAATATATTTGATCATGAATTATTATTGTTGACAATTATCTATATGATAAGTAAGCTGGGAGGCGAAACATTAAGCCCCTATCTTTCTCTGGGTTTGATGGATGCATCTACTAGATTGCTATTTGTTCTAAAAATATGCTTTGAGTGGTAGCAATCATGGAAGACTATATGATAGTTGAGTATGTGGGATTTTCTACATCAAAGCTCTGACATAGACCCTTCCTGAAAATAAGATGAATTGCAATTGTTTGATGACTGAGGACATAGTTTGCTAGTTCTCGAGAAAGTTTATGGTCTATGCTTTAACATTTGAATAGCTTGTTACTTGATTGTGAGAAGTTTTATGAGATGAGCTGCTATTATGACATATAATGATTGCTAGCAAAGGTGATTGAAATTATCATTGATCAAACTTGTGCACCTGCTAGCATTCACACTTCATAAATTATTTCTTTTATCATTTACCTACTCGAGGACAAGCAGGAATTAAGCTTGGGGATGCTGATACGTCTCCAACGTATCTATAATTTATGAAGTATTCATGCTATTATATTATCCATCTAGGATGTTTTATATGCATTTATATGCTATTTTATATGATTTTTGGGACTAACCTAACAACCTAGAGCCCAGTGCCAGTTTCTGTTTTCTCCTTGTTTTTGAGTTTTACAAAAAAGGAATACCAAACGGAGTCCAATTGACGTGCCAATTTTGGATGATTTTTTATGGACCAAAAGAAGCCTCAGGAGTGCAAGAGTTGGGCCAGAAGGGTCCCAGGCTGCCCACGAGGTTGGGGGGCACGCCCCAGGGGGGTGGGTGCACCCCCCTGCCTCGTGGACAACCCGAAGACCCCCCTGACGTGAAACCTATGCCAAAAATTCCTATAAATACATAAACTTCCAGAAATAAACCTAGATCGGGAGTTCCGCCGCCGCAAGCCTCTGTAGCCACGAGAAATCAATCTAGGCCCTCTCTGGCACCCTACCGGAGGGGGCCATCATCACCGGAGGCCATGGAGGAGGATCCCGGAGGGGCCATCATCGCCATGAAGGCCAAGGACCAGAGGGAGAACCTCTCCCCATCTAGGGGGAGGCCATGGAGGAGGAAGCATAAGGGGGAGAACCTCTCCTCCTCTCTCTCGGTGGCGCCGGAGTGCCATCGGGAGGGGAATCATCGCCGCGGTGATCGTCTTCATCAACATCACCATCATCATCACCATCCTCATCTCTTTTACACGGTCCACTCTCCCGCACCCGCTGTAATCCCTACTTGAACATGGTGCTTTATGCTACATATTATGATCCAATGATGTGTTGCCATCCTATGATGTTTTGAGTAGATATCTTTTGTGTTTGGGTTGATTGATGATCTAGATTGGTACGAGTTGTATGTTTTATTTTGGTGTTGTCCTATTGTGCCCTCTGTGTTGCGCAAGCGTGAGGGATTCCCGTTGTAGGGTGTTGCAATACGTTCATGATTCACTTATAGTGGGTTGCTTGAGTGACAGAAGCATAAACCCGAGTAAGGGGGTTGTGGCGTATGGGATAAAGGGGACTTGATGCTTTAATGCTATGGTTGGGTTTTACCTTAATGATCTTTAGTAGTTGCGGATGCTTGCTAGAGTTCCAATCGTAAGTGCATATGATCCAAGAAGAGAAAGTATGTTAGCTTATGCCTCTCCCTCATATGAAATTGCAATGACGACTACCGGTCTTGTTAACAATTGCCTAGGATAATTCCGCACACCAATCCATCATTATTCCACACTCGCTATTTATATTATTTAGTAATATACTCTAACTTTATGATAACAACAACTACTTTTATATTTTAGCTCTCTGATATCATGCAAAGTTATCATCTTTGTACCCACAACGTAGTTTTATTTCTCGTATCTAGTTGGAAGCAAACGTTCGGTGTACGTACAGTAGTATCAGTGGTAGATAGGACTTGAGAGAATATTGATCTTACCTTTAGCTCCTAGTGGGTTAGACACTCCATACTTATCACTTCCACCTTTGGAAATTGCTATGATGATTCCTTGCACTTGGGGATTATCATTGGGCAATTGGCAGAAAAGCAAATAATTATGACGATATCCAAGGCAATGATCATGTACATAGGCATCACGTCTAAGATTAGTAGACTGACTCCTGCCTGCATCTACTAGTATTACTCCACAAATCGACTGCTATCCAGCATGCATCTAGTGTATTAAGTTCACGAAGAAACATAGTAATGCAATAAGAAGGATGACATGATGTAGACAAGATATATTCATGTAGTAATAGACCCCATCTTTTTATCCTTAATAGCAACAATACATGCGTGTCATGTCTCTTTCTGTCACTGAGATTGAGCACCGCAAGATAGAACCCATCATAAAGCACCTCTTCCCATTGCAAGAAAAATCTAGTTGGCCAAACCAAACCAAAGTTTCAGAGATGAAATGTGACGCTATAAAGATCATGCATAAAAGAATTCAGCAAAGACTCAAATAATATTCATGGATAGATCTGATCATAAACTCACAATGCATTGGATCCCAACAAACACACCACAAAAAGTCATTACATCGAATAGATCTCCAAGAAGATCGAGGAGAACATTGTATTGAAAAGATCAAAAAGAGTGAAGGAGCCATCTAGCTACTACATGCTTATGGACCCGTAGGTCTGTAGTAAACTACTCACGCATCATCGGAGGGGTAAGGGTGATGAAGAAGAACCCCTCCGTGACCATTGCCCCCTCCGAAAGAGTGCTGGAAAAGGCCTCTAGATTGGATCTCGTGGTTCTAGAACCTGTGGCGGCTGGAATTGTGTTTCGTTGACTCCCCTAGGGTTTGGGGGATTTTAGAGTATTTATAGAGCTGAAGGTCGGTGGAGAAGCTTCCCATGGGCCCCACTACCCACTGTTGGTGTCAAAACCGGCGGATCTCGGGTAGGGGGTCCCGAACTGTGCGTCTAGGCGGATGGTAACAGGAGACAAGGGACACAATGTTTTTACCCAGGTTCGGGCCCTCTCGATGGAGGTAAAACCCTACTCCTGCTTGATTAATATTGATGATATGGGTAGTACAAGAGTTGATCTACCATGAGATCAGAGAGGCTAAACCCTAGAAGCTAGCCTATGGTATGATTGTTGTTCGTCCTACGGACTAAAACTCTCCGGTTTATATAGACACCGGAGAGGGCTAGGGTTACACAGAGTCGGTTACAATGGAAGGAGATCTACATATCGTATCGCCAAGCTTGCCTTCCGCGCCAAGGAAATTCCTATCCGGACACGGGACGAAGTCTTCAATCTTGTATCTTCATAGTCCGGGAGTCCGGCCAAAGGTCATAGTCCGTCCATCCGGACACCCCCTAATCCAGGACTCCCTCAGTAGCCCCTGAACCAGGCTTCAACGAAGACGAGTCCGGCGCGCAAATTTGTCTTCGGCATTGCAAGGCGGGTTCCTCCTCCGAATAACTCATAGAAGATGTTGAACACAAGGATAGTGTCCGGCTCTGCAAAATAAGTTCCACATACCACCGTAGAGAGAATAATATCTGGACAAATCTAATCTGCTGACGTACTCCGTAGTGTGACGTCATGCCACAGCCAAACCTCTATTCGAATCATTTTACTGTCCCACCTCAGCGTGTTTAGAGAGGAGGTTTCCTTGGCACGTCTTGTCAAAGCAGAGATCGTGTCCCCTTATTTCGGGATTCTCATCAATACGGGCGTGGGTAACCCAACCGCACCATTAACTGTGGCGCTTGGGAGATAAGCGAGTTTTATTAGGTTGGTGGGGGCTCATAGTTTCGGCCGCCCATATAAGGGGATAAGGATCCACCCTTTCCATCTACGCCTTCTTCCTCCTTTGCTTATCCATTCCTGCGCACTTGAGCTCCAGCGCCCAAGTCCGCACTTCCCACCTCAAACTTCTCCAATCATGTCCGGAGCGGGAGGTAGATGGATGGCCTCCACCTTCACGGAGGGGCACATCAAAAAGTTGAGGAAGGCCGGATACTTGTCTGACGACATCGCGCACATGCTTCCAGATGAGGGGCAACTCATCCCCACCCCTAGGCCCCATGAGAGGGTGGTGTTCCTTACCCATTTCCTCCGCGGACTGGGCTTCCCACTTCACCCATTTGTCCGGGGGCTCATGTTCTACTATGGCCTGGACTTCCATGATTTGGCCCCGAACTTCATCCTCAACATCTCGGCATTCATCATCATGTGTGAGGTCTTTCTCCGCATCCAGCCCCACTTCGGCTTATGGCTGAAGACCTTCAATGTCAAGCCGAAGGTTGTGGGCGGCCGACAAGCGGAGTGCGGAGGCGCCATGGTGGGCAAGATAGCCAATGTTACATGGCTCGAGGGCGCCTTCGTGGAAACCATCAAAGGGTGGCAATCGGGGTGGTTCTACATCACCGAGCCGTGTGACCCTGAATGGGCAGCGGCCCCCGAATTCCGATCTGGCATCCCCACACGGCTCACCTCATGGAAAGAGACGGGCCTGTCGTGGGGTAATTCGGCAAAGGTGACCGGACTTCAAACCTGCGTCAAAGACCTGATCGACAAGAAGGTTAACCTTCTCACCATAGTCCAGGTCATGCTCTTCCGCCGGATCCTCCCGTGTCAACGACGGGCTTTTAATCTGTGGGAATTCGACCAGGCCCAGCACCAAACTTTGTCCAGGCTCTTTGACACAACGCACGAAGATGCCTGGAAGGTGCTTTTCAAGAGCTCCGAGGTTCACCCTCCCATTACCAAGGATCGCGGATTCTGCGCGAAGCGTCAAGCCAGCGCGGTAAGCTCAATTTTCCCATTACAGGATATTTGTGTTTTCCATAGTTTGACTCTACGCGGGATCTAAACTCCCATCCCTTTAACAGGACTGGCAGAAGAAGGCCGGACAGATCAACTATCCGGCTCCTTTGCCCGAAGACCCAGCGGACGCCCGTTTGACAAAGCTGCTGGTTCCGGCACCCCACGTGGTGCCAGAGAAGAAGGCCAAGAAGAAGGCCACAGGGACTCAAAAGTGTTCCCGACGCCTGGTGGTGTCGGACTCATCGCCCGACGACCCCGAAGCGCCCTCCACCTCCGAAGACGAGGAGGAGGAAGAAGAAGCCTCTCCCCCTCCAGTGGGGGGAGGAAAGAAGAGGAAGGCCGCCCCAACTGGGGAGGCCGGAGGGTCCAAGAAGGGGAAGACCCTTCTTCCGGACTACGCCTCCAACGCCGAAGACGGCGGAGAGGAATGGCCATCCAGGGTCAAGCCCCTGGCAAAATCGTAAGTATCCGGATACCAGAATAACTTATGGTGTTCCTCTTTTGTACAACACCTTCTGACGCTGAATTCAATCATGTAGTCCACCCAAGGCTCAGCTCGGCGATTCGTCGAGCGGCTCCCTGGATTCGTCGGACGTGAATAGCGCTTCACTCCTGACGGCCTCCTCCCCTCGCCCTACAGATGATGCCAAGGTGGAGTCCCAAAAGGGACTAAACCAGGAGGAGGTGGTCCTGGAGGCGCCGCAAGGCGACCTCCCAGACTCCAGGCCCAAAGGGGATGAAGCCCTAGAGGGATCTAAGTCCGGCCCTGGGCCGGACACCACCCTGGAACCTTCAGTGGTTCCGGAGTCCGGCAGGCGGCCCCTTCGCAAGAAGGGCAAGCCTACGACGCTGGCGGCCTCCGTCCAACTGGAGGCGCCGGACAATTTGCTGGAGGGCTTAACGGTGCCTCCATCGACGAGGAGCACCGCACTGTTATGAGTGCGGTGATTCAGAAGGTTCAGTCCGCCAAGAGCAGGCTGGCAGAAGCCTGTACCAGCCTTCTAACAGGCTTTGAGGTATGTATTTAAAACATATAAAAATGTTACCGCATAGACTGTAGCCCCTGATGCTCAGTGTGGTGTTCGGAAAGAAAAGCCGGACTGAGGATCTAAAAAAAGATATATGCAGGAGACTAACATAAATATGTCAATATGGGAATGCAGGCTGCGCTGCTGACCTCTGCCGCACTGATTGTGGAGGTCGATGCATTAAAGAAGAGCCTCGAGCGGTCCGAGAATGAGCTCGGCCGTGCCAAGAAGCAGCTCGAGGACAAGGAAGGTATGTAATACCTTATGTAAGTATATAAAAAATACCTGGTTGCAAATAATGACATGACCAACGTGGATGTTGCAGGGGCCACGTCCGAGGTGGCGACCCTGAAGAAAGCGCTATCCAAGGCCAAAGACAATGCGGCCGTGGAGCGCACTGAGCGAGAAAAGAAAGAGGCGCGGGTGGCGGAGGTGCAGCAAGAGCTCGATTCTCTCGTGAAGAAACATGAGAGTTTAGAGCTTGACTCGAAGACTCGAGAGTCCGAGCTTGCCTCGGCACTTGAAAGCGCCAAATCTGCCAAGGTCGAAGCCCAAAAAGCCCTCCAGGAGATTGAGGCGATGAAAAAGATTGCGGCGGGTAAGGCATTCTTTATGCAAAGCAAGCACGTGAAAGTAAATTACCTATTACTTACCCGAATCTGGAGCTCTCCAGGAGCATTCGCAGATCTGCCCTGCAGTGTATCTGACACCACCGCATTCTACTGGGCCGAGGAAGGGAGCTCGACAGAGAAGGTGTTCTGGTCCCAGTATGCTGAGGCCGGACACCCGGTGCCCCTGAGCGACCAGCTGAAGCAGCTGGTCGAGCTTCATAAGGCAGCCGAACAGGCCATGAAGGGCCTGATAGGCCGGCTGTGGCCTGGGGAGGCCATGCCTTTGAGCTACTTTGGGCTGGTGCGGCGGCTGGTGGATGCCTGTCCACGGCTTGAAGTCATCAAGCGCTCCGTGTGCATCGAGGGCCCCCGTAGGGCTTTTGCCCATGCTAAAGTGCACTGGGGCAAGCTGGATGCTGAGAAGCTGGTGAAGGATGGGCCACCGGAGGGAAAGGAGCATCGCAGGCCCGAGATGTATTATGAGGGTGTCCTGAAGGGTGCCCGTCTTGTAGCGAATGAATGTACCGGGGATGTAATTTTTGAGTAAACTCGCTCGTGTTTATCCTGTGCACTGAAAACTTGTTCATATGCGCTAAGCAACGCTTTTTGAATTTAAAATATTACCTTCTGTGCGGCCTTTTATGAAATCTGAGAGATGCAAGTCGTGGGCTTCTGCCCCCATGCCACGAGTGCTGGGGTGTTCGGGATAAACCTGAGCGCTCTTGTTCCCATTCTTGGGTCCATCTAGGGAGGCGCTCAGCACAACAAACAAGGCCATCGGACTTATAATGCTTTATCACTCTCACTTAGCCATAGAATTCTATAATTTTAAATTTCGGCGAAGCCCCTAGTATTCGGAAGACCAAGTTCGGGGCGCTATCCACGCCTAGGCCGGATAAATCCAGCTCCTCGCTCTAAGCGGCATAAGTCTTTAAGGACTCGAAAAACCTCTCGAACAGCGACCGGTCTCTCGCCCTATCATGACGGTCAGTTTTAGTTTCTCTACTGAGGTGTTAACCCAGCTCAACTGGGGCACAATCGCAGTAGTTCTCGCAGCGCTACCTTAGCCGACATTGCGGAACGTAAGGTACCAAAACATGGGAGCCAGGCAAACCCAACTATTGACCCAAGACATGATTCGGAGCCGATGTATATAGTGCTATAAGTTCAGGGTGCCGCACTCATTAGAGTGTTCGGTCTTCTCACACCGTATTATGGGGTACTTAAGCCCCTGGTGTATTGGCCGTACCAAAGTGTACGGTTTCATAATGTCATGACTGAACATATTTATATAAAAAATGAATGCAATAATAGACAAGAGCTATGTATTGTTATTTAAAGGGCTGCTATGAAAGCAGAATGATACAAATAGTGCGATAAGCAAGAGATGGGATTATTTGACATTTCCCCCTCCAGGGGCAAGCTGCGAGACTTTAAGTAAGACAGGACATTTGATGTGGCTTGTTGTCCCCATGGCTATTGCATCGTGTGTTCGACGAGTGTATTGCTGGACAGGCCTCCCGAATAGTGGAGTCCTGAAAGTATATATATAAAAAATAAGAAGAAATGGCAAAATCAGGAGCCCCTAGTGCGGTTGAGCCGCATTCTGGGCGTGCCGTGGTTGTGCCCCTCCCCTTATGCCCATGGTATTTCCAGAGCGTAGTTATGTACGTGTGGTGCTGCTATTGCAATCTCGCGAGGGTTGGGGTTGGGGCCGCACTGCTATGCTTGCTCGGAATGTGTCAGCCGGTTTTGTTGTAGGTTACTTTGGGTGCGCTGGATGTTGTCCGGACGTTTAACAGCCAGATTTGAGAATTGCCTTAAGAGGCTACTTTGTACTTCCGCCGCCAGGGCCGCCGTGTGCTCCTCTGTTCGGAGAGAGTGTTCGGTGTTTCCATTGACCGTAATGACTCCGCGAGGGCCTGGCATCTTGAGCTTGAGATATGCATACTGCGGCACCGCATTAAATTTTGCGAATGCGGTTCGTCCGAGCAGGGCATGATAGCCACTGCGGAACGGGACTATGTCGAAGATTAACTCTTCACTTCGGAAATTATCCGGGGATCCGAAGACCACTTCGAGTGTAACTGAGCCTGTACAGCTGGCTTCTACACCTGGTATGATGCCTTTAAAGGTTGTCTTTGTGGGTTTAATCCTTGAGGGATCTATACCCATTTTTCACACTGTATCCTGATAAAGCAGGTTCAGGCTGCTGCCGCCGTCCATGAGGACTCTAGTGAGGTGAAATCCGTCAATGATTGGGTCTAGGACCAATGCGGCGAATCTGCCGTGACGAATGCTAGTGGGGTGGTCCCTTCGATCAAAAGTGATCGGGCAGGAGGACCATGTGTTGAACTTTGGGGCGACTGGCTCCAACGCATAGACGTCCTTGAGAGCATGCTTCTGCTCCCTTCTGGGGATATGGGTTGCGTAAATCATGTTCAGCGTCTGCACTTGTGGAGGGAAGCCCTTCTGTCCTCTGTTGTTCGGCGGCCGGGGCTCCTCCTCGTCATCGCTATGCAGCCCCTTGTCTCTATTTTCGGCACTTAACTTGCCTGCCTGCTTGAACACCCAACAATCCCTGTTGGTGTGATTGGCTGGTTGTTCGGGGGTGCCGTGTATCTGGCACGAGCGATCGAGTATCTGGTCTAAACTGGATGGGCCCGGAGGATTTCTTTTGAATGGCTTCTTCCGCTGACCGGGTTTAGAGCCTTTGAATACGGCATTAACTGTCGTATCCTCGCTATTATTGCCGTTAATGCGGCGCTTGTGCTTGTTACGATGTGACCTGCCATTGTTGTCCTTGGTATCTAAGTTACCAGGGCTCTTGGTGATGTTATTGCTAGGAGCTAGCCAGCTGTCTTCTCCCGCGCAAAAGCGGGTCATGAGTGTCGTGAGGGCTGCCATATATTTCGGCTTTTCCTGTCCTAGGTGCCGGGTGAGCCATTCGTCTCGGATGTTGTGCCTGAAGGCTGCAAGAGCCTCTGCGTCCGGACAATCGACTATTTGATTTTTCTTGGTTAGGAACCACATCCAGAATTGTCTGGCCGATTCCTCTGGCTGCTGAATTATGTGGCTTAGGTCAATGGCGTCTGGTGGTTGCACATAAGTGCCCTGGAAGTTGTCAAGGAATGCGGATTCCAGGTCCTCCCAGCAACTAATTGACTCTGCTGGCAGGCTGTTAAGCCAATGCCGAGCTGGTCCTTTAAGCTTGAGCGGGAGGTATTTGATGGCGTGTAGATCATCACCACGGGCCATGTGGATATGTAGGAGATAATCCTCGATCCATACCGCAGGATCTGTTGTGCCATCGTATGATTCGATGTTTATGGGTTTAAAACCCTCGGGGATTTGATGATCCATTACTTCGTCTGTGAAGCATAGTGGGTGTGCGGCGCCCGTGTACTTGGCTATATCGCGACGTAGCTTTGATGAGCTTTGTCTGTTGTGTTCGGCCTGGCCATATTTGTCATATCCGGCGTGACGGTTATCGTCACGTGACGTGGGGCGCCCACGCGATCCATAAATCGATCTTGTTTGCCTTGCCTTATCCTCCAATATGTCTCACAGCTCTGGTGCGTTTCCTCGTGCTCTGGTATTTTTTGAGCGGCGCCGGGGTGCGGCTTGAGTTGAGGGCCGAAAGGCCTCTCTGTCGCGGCCATGGGGTGGCCGATCGGCCGCATCATACGCTGGTGATGTAGGTTTAGTTGCTTCCTCCTCTAGTTGGGGTAGCAGCCTGCGCTTTGGGTAGCTCTTCGAGGGGCGTTCGAGTTTGTACTCTTCGGCTGCCAGGACTTCAGTCCATCTGTCGGCTAGCAAATCTTGGTCAGCTCTGAGCTGCTACTGTTTTTTCTTGAGGCTGCTTACCGTGGCCATAAGCCTGCGTTTGAAATGCTCTTGTTCGACGGGGTCCTCTGGCATGACAAATTCGTCGTCGTCGAGGCTTGCCTCGTCTTCGGAGGGAGGCATATAATTCTCGTCCTCGACCTCCCTTTCTGCCGCTCTCTCATGAGGGCTGGCTTCTCCGTCCTCCTGCGCTGAATCCTGCTGAAGGGGGTTGTCTTCGGCACTGTCCGGGGTGTTATTATCTCCAGCGCCGGACTCGCCGTTTTTGCTTTGGCGGGATTTAGAGCGGCGCCGCTGACGCCGGTGCTTAGGTTGTTTCTTGGAGGGGTCATCCTCCGTTTTTTCATCTCCATTCCCTGCTTTCGGGGTGTCCACCATGTATATGTCATATGACGATGTGGCTTTCCAGTGCCCTATAGGTGCTGGTTCTTGTTCTTCTCCTTCATCGGCGTCCATACCGTCGATGTCTTCGGAGTCGAAGTCGAGCATGTCGGTTAAATCATCGATAGTGGCTACGAAGTGGGTGGTGGGTGGGTTTCGAATTTCTTCGTCGTCCGCATCCCAACCTTGCTGACCATAGTCCGGCCAGGGTTCTCCTGACAAAGAGAGAGACTTTAGTGAATTCAGGATGTCGCCAAAGGACGAGTGCTGAAAGACGTCCGCGGCGGTGAGCTCCATGATCGGAGCCCAATTGGGTTCGATCGGAAGGGGTGCCGAAGATTCGGAGTCCGGGAAGGAGTCCGGCACCTTGGAGTCATAGGCCTCACAAAGGACTAGGCTGGTATTCGGCTCGATCGCCGTAGAGATTGCAGCTCCCCGGGCGGCGTCCAATCGTCCGTCCCTGATTGGCGCGGTCGGCTCCGAGCTAAGGGTCGGAGCGGACACCTGAGCGGCGCTCTGGGCGCTATTCGGCGGTAGAGCTAGATCATGCCCATCGTGACAGTGCGGCGCGCTCGGCCGTGGCTCGAATCCGTCGAAGATCAAGTCCCCGCGGATCTCAGCCGTGTAGTTTAAACTTCCAAATCTGACCTGGTGGCCAGGGGCGTAGCTTTCGATTTGCTCCACATGGCCAAGCGAACTGGCCCGCAGTGCGGAGCCGCCGAACATGAAGATCTGTCTGGGGAGAAAAGTCTCACCCTGGACTGTGTCGTGGTTGATGATCGAAGAAGCCATCGGGCCTAAAGGTGACGACACAGAGGAACTCTCAATGAAAGCACCAATGTCGGTGTCAAAACCGGCGGATCTCGGGTAGGGGGTCCCGAACTGTGCGTCTAGGCGGATGGTAACAGGAGACAAGGGACACGATGTTTTTACCCAGGTTCGGGCCCTCTCGATGGAGGTAAAACCCTACTCCTGCTTGATTAATATTGATGATATGGGTAGTACAAGAGTTGATCTACCATGAGATCAGAGAGGCTAAACCCTAGAAGCTAGCCTATGGTATGATTGTTGTTCGTCCTACGGACTAAAACTCTCCGGTTTATATAGACACCGGAGAGGGCTAGGGTTACATAGAGTCGGTTACAATAGAAGGAGATCTACATATCGTATCGCCAAGCTTGCCTTCCACGCCAAGGAAAGTCCTATCCGGACACGGGACGAAGTCTTCAATCTTGTATCTTCATAGTCCGGGAGTCCAGCCAAAGGTCATAGTCTGGCCATACGGACACCCCCTAATCCAGGACTCCCTCACCCACCATGGCACACCTAGGTCCTCTGGCGCGCCCGGGTGCGTAGTGGGCCCCACGGGCTATTGGGGAACATAGCATGCAATTTCAAAAAAATTCCTACAATCACGCAAGATCTATATAGGAGATGCATAGCAACGAGAGGGGGAGAGTGTGCCCATGTACCCTCGTAGACCAAAAGCGGAAGTGTTAGTTAATGCAGTTGATGTAGTCGAACATCTTCATGATCCAACCGATCCAAGTACCGGATGTACGACACCTCCGAGTTCAGCACACGTTCAGCTCGATGATGTCCCTCGAACTCTTGATCCAGCAGAGGGTTGAGGAAGAGTTTCATCAGCACGACGGCGTGGTGACGGTGTTGATGATGTGATCCGTGCAGGGCTTCGCCTAAGCACTACGATGATACTATCGGAGGAGTAAACGATGGAGGGGGGTACCGCACACGGCTAAGACAATGTTGTGCCTTTGGGGTGCCCCCTGCCCCCGAATATAAAGGAGAGAGGAGGAGGCCGACCACCAGGGGTGCGCCAAGGGAGGGGGAGTCCTACTAGGACTCCACTCCTAGTAGGATTCGCCCCCCCCTCTTTTTTCTTTCTTAGGAGGTGGAAAGGGGGAAGGAGAAGGAGTAGGAGAAGGAAAGGAGGTGGTGCCCCCTTTCCCTAGTCCAATTCGGCCTCCACCCTTGTGGGGGGCGCACCAGCCCCTTGTGGGGGGGGGGTGCACCA
>NC_041383.1:579588940-579606670 GCF_002162155.2 Triticum dicoccoides | reverse complement strand
GTTAGCCTCCCTCCCATGGCCCACATGGCCCATATCTTCCACCGGGGGGTTCCGGTAACCCTTCCGGTACTTCGGTTTGTACCCGATACCTCCGGAACCCTTCTGGTGTCCGAATACCACCTTCCAATATATCAATCTTTACCTCTCGACCATTTCGAGACTCCTAGTCATGTATGTGATCTCATACGGGACTCCTAACAAATTGCGATCACCAAAACACATAACTCATAATACAAATCATCATCGAACGTTAAGCGTGCGGACCCTACGGGTTCGAGAACCATGTAGACATGATCGAGACACATCTCCGATCAATAACTAATAGCAGAACCTGGATTCTCATATTGGCTCCTACATATTATACGAAGATCTTTATAGGTCAAACCGCACAACAACATATGTTGTTCCCTTTGTCATTGGTTTGTTACTTGCCCGAGATTCAATCATCGGTATCTTCATACCTAGTTAAATCTCGTTACCGATAGGTCTCTTTACTCGTTCCGTAATGCTTCATCCTGCAACTAACTCATTGTTCACATTGATTGCAGGGCTTATAGTGATGAGCATTACTGAGAGGGCCCAGAGATACCTCTCTGATACACAGAGTGACAAATCCTAATCCCGATCTATGCCAACCCAACAAACACTTTTGGAGACACCTGTAGAGCATCTTTATAATCACCCAGTTATGTTGTGACATTTGATAGCACACAAGGTGTTCCTCCGGTATTCGAGAGTTGCATAATCTCATAGTCAAAGGAACATGTATAAGTCATGAACAAAGCAATAGCAATAAAACTTAACGATCATTATGCTAAGCTAATGGATGGGTCTTGTCCATCAAATCATTCTCTAATGATGTGATCCCATTCATCAAATGACAACACATGTCTATGGTCAGGAAACATAACCATCTTTGATTAACGAGCTAGTCAAGTAGAGGCATACTAGGGACACTTTGTTTTGTCTATGTATTCACACGTGTACTAAGTTTCCGGTTAATACAATTCTAGCATGAATAATAAACATTTATCATGATATAAGGAAATATAAATAACAACTTTATTATTGCCTCTAGGGAATATTTCCTTCAGTATCCCACTTGCACTAGAGTCAATAATCTAGTTCACATCACCATGTGATTTACCACCAATAGTTCACATCTGTATGTGATTAACACCCATAGGCCACATCGCCATGTGACCAACAACCAAAGGGTTTACTAGAGTCAATAATCTAGTCCACATCGCTATGTGATTAAAACCCAAAGAGTACTAATGTTTGATCATGTTTTGCTTGTGAGAGAAGTTTAGTCAACGGGTCTGCTAAATTCAGAGCAGTATGTATTTTGCAAATTTTCTATGTCTACAATGCTCTGCATGGAGCTACTCTAGCTAATTGCTCCCACTTTCAATATGTATCCAGATTGAGACTCAGAGTCATCTGGATTGGAAGCTTACATCGACGTAACCCTTTACGATGAACTCTTTATCACCTCCATAACCGAGAAATACTTCCTTAGTCCTCTTATGTAACTAAGGATAACTATGACCGCTATACAGTGAACCACTCCTGGATCACTATCGTACCCCCTTGCCAAACTCATAGCAAGGCACGCAACTGGTCTGGTACATAGCATGGCATACTTTATAAAACCTATGACTGAGGCATAGGGAATGACTTTCATTCTCTTTCTATCTTCTGCCTTGGTCGGCTTTGAGTCTTACTCAACTTTACACCTTGTAATACATGCAAGAACTCCTTCTTTGACAAATCCATTTTGAACTCTTTCAAAATCTTGTCAAGGTATGTACCCATTGAAAAATCTTATCAAGCGTCTTGATCTATCTATATAGATCTTGATGCCCAATATGTAAGCAGCTTCATCGAGGTCTTTCTTTGAAAATCTCCTTTCAAACTTTCCTTTATGCTTTCTAGAAAATTCTACATCATTTCTGATCAAAAATATGTCATTCACATATACTTATTAGAAAGGTTGTAGCGCTCCCACTCACTTTCTTGTAAATACAGGCTTCACCGCAAGTCTGTATAAAACTATATGCTTTGATCAACTCATCAAAGTGTATATTCCAACTCCGAGATGCTTGCACCAGTCCATAGATGGATTGCTGGAGGTTGCACACCTTGTTAGTACCTTTAGGGTCGACAAAACCTTTTGGTTGCATCATACACAACTCTTCTTTAAGAAATATCCATTTAAGGAATGCCGTTTTGACATCCATTTGCCAGATTTCATAAAATATGGCAATTTCTAACATGATTCCAACGGATTTAAGCATCACTACAGTTGAGAAAATCTCATTGTAGTCAACACCTTGAACTTGTCGAAAACCTTTTGCGACAAGTCGAGCTTTGTAGATAGTAACACTACTATCAGTGTTCGTCTTCCTCTTGAAGATCCATTTATTTTCTATGGCTTGCCGATCATCGGGCAAGTCCACCAAAGTCCACACTTTGTTCTCATACATGGATCCCATCTCAGATTTCATGGCCTCAAGCCATTTCGCAGAATATGGGCTCATCATCACTTCCTCATAGTTCGTAGGTTCATCATGGTCTAGTAACATGACTTACAGAACAGGATTACCGTACCACTCTGGTGCAGATCTTACTATGGAAGACCTACGAGGTTCGGTAGTAACTTGATCTGAAGCTTCATGATCATCATCATTAGCTTCCTCACTAATTGGTGTAGGAATCACTCGAACTGATTTCTGTGATGAACTACTTTCCAATAAGGGAGAAGGTACAATTTCCTCATCAAGTTATACTTTCCTCCCACTCACTTCTTTCGAGAGAAACGCCTTCTCTAGAAAGGATCCATTCTTAGCAACGAATATCATGCCTTCGGGTCTGTGATAGAAGGTGTACCCAACAGTTTCTTTTGGGTATCCTATGAAGACACATTTCTCCAATTTGAGCTCGAGCTTGTTAGGTTGAAGCTTTTTCACATAAGCATCGCAGCCCCAAACTTTAAGAAACGATGGCTTAGGTTTGTTGCCAAACTACAGTTCATACGGTGTCGTCTCAACGGATTTTGACGGTGCCCTTTTAACGTGAATGTAGTTGTCTCTAATGCATAATCCCAAAACGATAGTGGTAAATCGGTAAGAGACATCATATATCGCACATCTCTAATAAAGTACGGTTACGACGTTCGGACACACCATTACGCTGTGGTGTTCCAGGTGGCGTGAGCTGTGAAACTATTCCATATTGTTTTAAATGAAGGACAAACTCGTAACTCAAATATTCACCTCCACGATCAGATTGTGGAAACTTTGTTTTCTTGTTACAATGATTCTCCACTTCACTCTGAAATTCTTTGAATATTTCAAATGTTTCAGACTTGTATTTCATTAAGTAGATATACCCATATCTGCTCAAATCATGTGTGAAGGTCTGAAAATAATGATACCTGCCACAAGCCTCAACACTCATCAAACCGCATACATCGGTATGTATTATTTCCAATAAGTCATTAGCTCGTTCCATTGTTCCGGAGAACGGAGCTTTAGTCATCTTGCCCGTAAGGCACGGTTTGAAAGTATCAAATGATTCATAATCAAGTGATTCCAAAAGCCCGTCAGCATGGAGTTTCTTCATGCGCTTTACACCAATATGACCTAAATGGCAGTGCCACAAGTATGTTGCACTATCATTATCAACTTTGCATCTTTTGGCATCAATATTATGAATATGTGTATCACTACGATCGAGATTCAATAAACTATCAACGTTGGGTGTATGGCATAGAAGGTTTTATTCATGTAAAAAGAATAACAATTATTCTCTGTCTTAAATGAATAACCGTATTGCAATAAACATGATCTAATCATATTCATGCTTTAATGAAAGCACCAAATAACATTTATTTAGGTTCAACTCTAATCCCGAAAGTATAGGGGGTGTGCGATGATGATCATATCAATCTTGGAACCACTTCCAACATACATCATCACTTCACCCTCAACTAGTCCCTATTTATTCTGCAACTCCTGTTTCGAGTTACTAATCTTAGCAAATGAACAAGTATCAAATACCCAGGGGTTACTACGAGCACTAGTAAGGTACACATCAATAACATGTATATCAAATATACCTTTGTTCACTTTGCCATCCTTCTTATCCACCAAATATTTGGGGCAACTCTGCTTCCAGTGACCATTTACTTTGCAGTAGAAGCACTTAGTTTCAGGCTTAGGTCCAGCTTTGGGCTTCTTCACGAGAGTGACAACTTGCTTGCCATTATTCTTGAACTTGCCTTTCTTTCCCTTTGCCCTTTTCTTGAAACTAGTGATCTTGTTTAATCATCAACACTTGATGCTTTTTCTTGATTTCTACCTTCGCTGATTTCAGCATCATGAAGAGCTTGGGAATCGCTTTTGTCATCCCTTGCATATTATAGTTCATCATGAAGTTCTAGAAACTTGGTGATGGTGAGTAGAGAACTCTGTCGATCACTATCTTATCTGAAAGATTAACTCCCACTTGATTCAAGCGATTGTAGTACCCATACATTCTGAGCACATGCTCACTAGCTGAGCTGTTCTCCTCCATCCTTTTAGGAGAAGTACTTGTCAGAGGTCTCATACCTCTCGACATGGGCATGAGCTTGAAATACCAATTTTATCTCTTGGAACATCTCATATGCTTCGTGGCATTTCAAAACGTTTTTGAAGTCCCGGTTCTAAGTCGTAAAGCATGGTGCACTAAACTATCAAGTAATCATCATATTGAGCTAGCCAAACGTTCATAACATCTGCATCTGCTCCTGCAATAGGTCTGTCACCTAGCGGTGCATCAAGGACATAATTCTTCTGTGCAGCAATGAGGATAAACCTCATATCATGGACCCAGTCCACATTATGCTACTATCATCTTTCAACTTTGTTTTCTCTAGGAACATATCAAAAAACATTAGGAAGCTGCAACGCGAGCTATTGATCTACATAATTTGCAAATACTATCAGGACTAAGTTCATGATAAATTAAAGTTCAATTAATCATATTATTAAAGAACTCCCACTTAGATAGACATCCCTCTAGTCATCTAAATGATCACGTGATCCATATCAACTAAACCATGTCCGATCATCACATGAGATGGAATAGTTTTCAATGGTGAACATCTCTATGTTGATCATATCTACTATATGATTCATGTTCGACCTTTCAATCTCAGTGTTCCAAGGCCATATCTGCATATGCTAGGCTCGTCAAGTTTAATCCGAGTATTCTGCACGTGCAAAACTGGCTTGCACTCGTTGTATGTGAACGTAGAGCTTATCACACCCGATCATCACGTGGTGTCTCGGCACGACGAACTAAAGCAACGGTGCATACTCAGGGAGAACACTTATACCTTGAAATTTAGTGAGGGATCATCTTATAATGCTACCACCGTACTAAGAAAAATAAGATGCATAAAGGATAAACATCACATGCAATCAAAATATGTGACATGATATGGCCATCATCATTTTGTGCCTTTGATCTCCATCTCCAAAGCACTGTCATGATCTCCATTGTCACCGGCTTAACACCTTGATCTCCATTGTAGCATTGTTGTTGTCTCGCCAACTATTGCTTCTACGACTCTTGCTACTGCTTAGTGATATATTGAAGCAATTACATGGCGATTGCATTTCATACAATAAAGCGACAACCATATGGCTCCTGCCAGTTGCTGATAACTTTGTTACAAAACATGATCATCTCATGCAACAATTTATATCACATCATGTCTTGACGATATCACATCACAACAAGCCCTGCAAAACAAGTTAGACGTCCTCTACTTTGTTGTTGCAAGTTTTACGTGGCTGCTACGGGCTTCTAGCAAAAACCATTCTTACCTACGCATAAAAACCACAACGATTTTTCGTCAAGTGTGTTGTTTTAATCTTCAACAAGGACCGACCGTAGTCAAACTCGATTCAACTAAAGTCAAAGAAACAGACACCCGCCAACCACTTGAATGCAAAGCACGTCGTAGAACCAATCTCATGAATGCGGTCGTGTAATGTTGGTCCGGGCCACTTCATCCAACAATACCACTAAATCAAAGTAAGACATTGGTGGTAAGCAGTATGACTATTATCGCCCACAACTCTTTGTGTTCTACTCATGCATATCATCTACGCATAGACCTAGCTCTGATACCACTGTTGGGGAACGTAGCATGCAATTTCAAAAAAATTCGTACGATCACGCAAGATCTATCGAGGAGATGCATAGCAATGAGAGGGGGAGAGTGTGTCCACGTACCCTCATAGACCAAAAGCGGAAGCGTTAGTTAATGCAGTTGATGTAGTCGAACGTCTTCACCGTCCTACCAATCCAAGTACCGAATGTACGTCACCTCCGAGTTCAGCACATGTTCAGCTCGATGACGTCCCTCGAACTCTTGATCTAGTAGAGGGTCGAGGGAGAGTTTCGTCAGCATGATGGCGTGGTGATGGTGTTGATGATGTGATCCGTGCAGGGCTTCGCATAAGCACTATGATGATACTATCGGAGGAGTAAACGGTGGAGGGGGGCACCGCACACAGCTAAGACTATGTTGTGCCTTTGGGGTTCCCCCCTTCCCGGTATATAAAGGAGGGAGGAGGAGGCCGGCCACAAGGGGTGCGCCAAGGGAGGGGGGGAGTCCTACTAGGACTCCACTCCTCGTAGGATTCGCCCACCCCCCCTCTTTTTTTCCTTCTTAGGGAGGTGAGAAGGGGGAAGGAGAGGGAGTAGGAGAAGGAAAGGGGGGTGGCGCCCCCTTTCCCAAGTCCAATTCGGCCTCCTCCCTTGTGGGGGGCGCACCAGCCCCTTGTGGGCTGGTTAGCCTCCCTCCCGTGGCCCATACGGCCCATATCTTCCACCGGGGGGTTCCGGTAACCCTTCCGGTACTTTGGTTTGTACCCAATACACTCCGGAACCCTTACGGTGTCCGAATACCACCTTCCAATATATCAATATTTACCTCTCGACCATTTCGAGACTCCTAGCCATGTCCGTGATCTCATCCGGAACTATCAACAAAGTTCGATCACCAAAACACATAACTCATAATACAAATCGTCATCGAACGTTAAGCGTGCGGACCCTACGGGTTCGAGAACTATGTAGACATGATCGAGACACATCTCTGATCAATAACCAATAGCGGAACCTGGATGCTCATATTGGATCCTACATATTCTATGAAGATCTTTATAGGTTAAACCGCACAACAACATACCTTGTTCCCTTTGTCATCGGTTTGTTACTTGCCCGAGATTCGATCGTCGGTATCTTCATACCTAGTTAAATCTCGTTACCGACAGGTCTCTTTACTCATTCAATAATGCCTCATCCCACAACTAACTCATTAGTCACATTGCTTGCAAGGCTTATAGTGATGAGAATTACCGAGAGAAACCAGAGATACCTCTCCGATACACGGAGTGACAAATCCTAATCTCGATCTATGCCAACCCAACAAACACCTTTGGATACACCTGTAGAGCATCTTTATAATCACCCAATTACATTGTGACATTTGATAGCACACAAGGTGTTCCTCCGGTATTCGGGAGTTGCATAATCTCATAGTCAGAGGAACATGTATAAGTCATGAAGAAAGAAATAGCAATAAAACTTAATCATTATGCTAAGCTAACGGATGGGTCTTGTCCATAACATCATTCTCTAATGATGTGATCATGTTCATCAAATGACAACACATGTCTATGGTCAGGAAACATAACCATCTTTGATTAACGAGCTACTCAAGTAGAGGCATACTAGGGACACTCTGTTTTGTCTATGTATACACACATGTACTAAGTTCCCGGTTAATACAATTCTAGCATTAATAATAAACATTTATCATGATATAAGGAAATATAAATAACAACTTTATTATTGCCTCTAGGGCATATTTCCTTCACGGGCCTCCTCTGGTACACTTCCTTGGCCCTAGGTGTCTTCAGGGCAAAAAAAATCTCCAAAAAATTTTGTGGCATTTGGAGTCCGTTTGGTATTGATTTTTTGCGAAGTAAAAAACAAGAAAAAAACAGCAACTGACACTGTGCAGTGCGTCAATAGGTTAGTCCCAAAAAATGATACAAAGTTGCTAGTAAATGAGTATAAAACATCCAAGAGTGGTACTTTATGAAGGAAATATGCCCTACATGCAATAATAAAGTTGTTACTTTATATTTCCTTATTTCATTATAAATCTTTATTATTCATGCTAGAATTGTATTAACTGGAAACTTGATACATGTGTGGATACATAGACAAAACATTGTGTCCCTAGTAAGCCTCTACTAGACTAGCTCGTTAATCAAAGATGGTTAAGTTTCCTAACCATAGACATGTGTTATCACTTGATGAACATGATCACATCATTAGGAGAATGATGTGATGGACAAGACCCATTCATAAGCTTAGCATTATGATCGTTCAATTTTATTGTTATTGCTTTCTTCATGTCAAATACATATTCCTTCGACTATGAGATTATGCAACTCCCGGATACCGGAGAATGCCTTGTGTGCTCCACAACGTAACTGGGTGATTATAAAGATGCTCTATAGCTATCTCCGAAGGTGATTGTTGGGTTGGCATAGATCGAGATTAGGATTTGTCACTCCGAGTATCGGAGAGGTATCTATGGGCCCTCTCGGTAATACACATCATAAGAAGCCTTGCAAGCAAAGTGACTAATGAGTTAGTTGTAAGATGATGTATTACGGAACGAGTAAAGAGACTTGCTGGTAACGAGATTGAACTAGGTATGAAGATACCGACGGTTGAATCTCGGGCAAGTAACATACCAATGACAAAGGGAATAACATATGTTGTCATAACAGTTCGACCAATAAAGATCTTCATAGAATATGTAGGAGCCAATATGAGCATCCATGTTCCGCTATTGGTTATTGACTAGAGAGGTGTCTCAGTCATGTCTAGTTCTCGAATCTGTAGGGTCCGTACACTTAACATTTGATGCCGATTTTGTATTATATGAATTATGTGATTTGGTGACCGAATGTTGTTCGGAGTCCCGAATGAGATCACGGACATGATGATGAGTCTAGAAATGGTCGAGAGGTAAATATTGATATATAGGATGATACTATTCGGACATCGGAAGTGTTCCGGAGGGTACCAGGTACATATCGGGTCATCGAAAAGGGTTCCGGGCACACCCCCCGGGCAAAGATATGGGCCTAATGGGCCAAGAGGGGAAACGCAGCAGCCAACAGGGGCTGTTGTGCCCCCCATATGGGCCGAACTAGAGGAGGAAGGAAAGAGGGGAAGAGAGAAGGAAGTGGAGGGATTCGGCCTCCCCGTTCCTTCCCTCCTCTCTCCTCCTTCCTTCCCCCTCCAGAAAATATGGTAGGGGGCGCCCAAGGTTGTTCCCCTCCCCCTGCCACCTATATATAAGTGGGGAGGGGGCGCCTAGAACACACATCAACATATGTTAGCTGTGTGCGGCGCCCCCTCGACAGATTACACCCTCAGTCATATTCTCGTGGTGCTTAGGCGAAGCCCTGCACGGATCACTTCACCATCACCGTCACCATATGGGGGGCGCCATCATGCTGACAGAACTCATCTACTTCCTCGACACTTTGCTAGATCAAGAGTTCGAGGGATGTCATTGAGCTGAACGTGTGTAGAACTCAGAGGTGTCGTACGTTCGGTACTTGATTGGTCGGAACGAGAAGAAGTTCGACTACATCAACTGTGTTGTCAAACGCTTCCGCTTTCGGTCTACAAGGGTATGTAGACACACTCTCCTCCTCTCGTTGATATGCATCTCCTAGATAGATCTTACGTGAGCATAGGAATTTTTTTAATTGCATGCTATGTTCCCCAAAGTGGTATCAGAGCCAGGTCTATGCGTAGATGATATGCACGAGTAGAACACAGAGAGTTATGGGCGGTGATCGTCATACTACTTACCACCAATGTCTTATTTTTGATTCGGCGGTATTGTTGGATGAAGCGGCCCGGACCAACCTTACATGATCACGTTCATGAGACCGGTTCCACCGACATACATGCAACTAGTTTTGCATAAAGGTGGTTGGCGGGTGTCTGTTTCTCCTACTTTAGTTGAATCGAATTTGACTGCGGCCAGTCCTTGTTGAAGGTTAATCACCCGTTCTGGTTTTGTGCTGTAGGTAAGAATGTTTCTTGCTAGAAGCCTGTAGCAGCCACATAAAACTTGCAACAACAAAGTAGAGGACGTCTAACTTATTTTTGCAGGGCATGCTTGTGATGTGATATGGTCAAGAAATGATGTGATATACGTTGTTGTATGAGATGATCATGTTTTGTAAAAGTTATCGGCAACTGGTAGGAGCCTTATGGTTGTCGCTTTATTGTATGAAATGCAAACGCCATGTAATTGCTTTACTTTATCACTAAGCGGTAGTGATAGTTGTAGAAGTAATAGTTGGTGAGACGACCACGATGCTACGATGGAGATCAAGGTGTCGAGCCGGTGACGATGGAGATCATGATGATGCTTTGGAGATGGAGATCAAGCACAATATGATGATGGCCATATCATGTCACATATTTTGATTGCATGTGATGTTTATATTTTATGCATCTTATTTTGCTTAGTACGACAGTAGCATTATAAGATGATTCCTTAACTAAAATTTCAAGGTATAAGTGTTCTCTCTGAGTATGCACCGTTGCGATAGTCCTTCGTGCTGAGACACCACGTGATGATCGTGTGTGATAGGCTCTACGTTCAAATTCAACGAGTGCAAGACAGCTTTGCACATGCAGAATACTCGGGTTAAACTTGTCGAGCCTAGCATGTACAGACATGGCCTCAGAACACTAGAGACCGAAAGGTCAAATGTGAATCATATAGTAGATATGATCAACATAGAGATAATTACCATTGATGACTACCCAATCTCACGTGATGATCGGACATGGGTTAGTTGATTTGGATCACGTTACACTTAGATGACTTGAGGGATGTCAGTTTAAGTAGGAGTTCTTAAGTAATTTGATTAATTGAACTTAATTTATCATGAACTTAGTCCTGATAGTATTTGCAAATTATGTTGTAGATCAATAGCTCGCGTTGTAGCTCCCCTATGTTTTTTGATATGTTCCTAGAGAAAACTAAGTTGAAAGATGATAGTAGCAATGATGCGGACTGGGTCTGTGATCTGAGGATTATCCTCATTGCTGCACAAAATAATTATGTCCTTGATGCACCACTAGGTGACAGACCTATTGCAGGAGTAGATGCAAACGTTATGAACATTTGGCAAGCTCGTTATGATGACTACTTGATAGTTTAGTGCGCCATGCTTTACAGCTTAGAATCGGGCTTCAAAGACGTTTTGAATGCCACGAAGCATATGAGATGTTCCAAGAGCTGAAATTGGTATTTCAGACTCATGCCCGTGTCGAGAGGTATGAGACCTCTGACAAGTACTTTGCCTACAAGATGGAGGAGAATAGCTCAGCTAGTGAGCATGTGCTCAGAATGTCTGGACACTACAATTGCTTTAATCAAGTGGGAGTTAATCTTCTAGATAAGATAGTGATTGACAGAGTTCTCTAGTCACTATCACCAAGCTACTAGAACTTCGTGATGAACTATAATGTGCAAGGGATAACAAAAAAGATTCACAAGCTCTTCGCGATGCTGAAATCAGCGAAGATAGAAATCAAGAAAGAGCGTCAAGTGTTGATGGTTAACAAGACCACTAGTTTCAAAAAAAGGGCAAAGGAAAAGAAAGGGAACTTCAAGAAGAATGACAAGCAAGTTGTCACTCCTATGAAGAAGCCCAAAGCTGGACCTAAGCCTGAAACTGGGTGCTTCTAGTGCAAAGGAAATGGTCACTGGAAGCGGAACTACCCCAATTATTTGGCGGATAAGAAGGATGGTAAAGTGAACAAAGGTATATTTGATATACATGTTATTGATGTGTACCTTACTAGTGCTCGTAGTAGCCCCTTGGTATTTGATACATGTTCGGTTGCTAAGATTAGTAACTCGAAACATGAGTTGAAGAATAAATGGAGACTAGTCGAGGGTGAAGTGATGATGTGTGTTAGAAGTGGTTCCAAGATTGATATGATCATCATTGCACATTCCCTATACTTTCAAGATTAGTGTTGATCCTAAATAAATGTTATTTGGTTTTTGCGTTGAGCATGAACAAGATAGGATCGTGTTTATTGCAATACGCTTATTCATTTAAGATATAGAATAATTGTTATTCTGTTTACATGAATAAAACCTTCTAGGTCATACACCCAATCTCGATCGTAGTGATACACATATTCATAATATTGATGCCAAAAGATGAAAAGTTAATAATGATAGTGCAACATACTTGTGGCACTGCTGTTTAGGTCATATTGGTGTAAAGCGCATGAAGAAACTCCATGCATATGGACTTTTGGAATCACTTGATTATGAATTATTTGATACTTCCTAACCATGCATCATGGGCAAGATGACTAAAACTCCATTATCCGGAATAATGGAGCGAGCTAATGACTTACTGGAAATAATACCTACCGATGTATGTGGTCCGATGAGTATTGAGGATCGCGGCCGATATCATTATTTTCTGACCTTCACATATGATCTGAGCAGATATGGGTATATCTACTTAATGAAACACAAGTCTGACAGATTTGAAAAGTTCAAAGAGTTTCAGAGTGAAGTGGAGAATCATCCTAACAAGAAAATAAAGTTTCTACGATCTGATCGCGGAGGCGAATATTTGAGTTACAAGTTTGGCCTTCATTTAAAAATATGTGGAATAGTTTCACAACTCACGCCACCTGGAACACCACAGCGTAATGGTGTGTCCGAATGTCATAACCGTACTTTATGAGATATGATGTGATTTGTGATGTCTCTTACCAATTTACCACTATCGTTTTGGGGTTATGCATTAGAGACAACTACATTCATGCTAAATAGGGCACCATCTAAATCTGTTGAGACGACACCGTATGAACTATGGTTTGGCAATAAACCTAAGCTGTTGTTTCTTAAAGTTTGGGGTTGCGACACTTATGTCAAAAGGCTTCAGCCTGATAAGCTCGGATGCTAATCGGAGAAGTGCGTATTCATAGGATACCCTAAGGAAACAATTAGGTACACCTTCTACCACAGATCCGAAGGCAAGATCTTTGTTGCCAAGAATGGAACCTTTCTAGAGAAGGAGTTTCTCTCGAAAGAAGTGAGTGGGAGGTGATACGTCCATTTTGCATCATGCTTTTATATCGATATTTATTGCATTATGGATTGACACTACACATTATGTCATAATACTTATGCCTTTTCTCTCTTATTTTATAAGGTTTACATGGAGAGGGAGAATGCTGGCAGCTAGAATTCTGGGCTGGAAAAGGAGCAAATATTAGAGACCTATTCTGCACAACTCCAAAAGTCCTGAAACACCAGGAAAGTCAGTTTTGGAATATATTAAAAATATTGGTGAAGAAAGCACCAGAGGGGGTCCACCCAGCAGCCACGAGGGTGGAGGGCGCGCCCTACCCCCCTGGGCGTGCCCCCCTACCTCGTGGGCCACCAGGTAGGCCCCCGATGCCCATCTTATGCTACATGGTGTCATTTGCCCTGTAAAAAAGCATAAGGAAGCTTTCGGGACTAAGCGCCACCGTCTCGAGGTGGAACCTAGGCGAAACCAATCTAGGGCTCCGACGGAGCTGTTCTGTTGGGGAAACATCCCTCCGGGTGGGGGAAATCATCGCCATCGTCATCACCATCGATCCTCTCCTCAAGATTGGGTCAATCTCCATCAACATCTTCACCAGCACCATCTCCTCTCAAACCCTAGTTAATCTCTTGTATTCGATCTTTGTCTCAAAACCTCAGATTGGTACATGTGGGTTGCTAGTAGTGTTGATTACTCCTTGTAGTTGATGCTAGTTGGTTTATTCGGTGGAAGATCATATGTTCAGATCCTTTATGCATATTAATACCCCTATGATTATGAACATGAATATGATTTTTGAGTAGTTACATTTGTTCCTGAGGACATGGGAGAAGTCTTGTTATAAGTAATCATGTGAATTTGGTATTCGTTCGATATTTTGATGAGATGTATGTTGTCTTTCCTCTAGTGGTGTTATGTGAACATCGACTACATGACACTTCACCATGATTTGGGCCTAGGGGAAGGAATTGGGAAGTAATAAGTAGATGATGGGTTGCTAGAGTGACAGAAGCTTAAACCCTAGTTTATGCGTTGCTTCGTAAGGGGCTGATTTGGATCCATATGTTTCATGCTATGGTTAGGTTTACCTTAATTATTCTTTTGTAGTTGCGGATGCTTGCGAGAGGGGTTAATCATAAGTGGGATGCTTGTCCAAGGAAGGTCATTACCCAAGCAGCGGTCCACCCACATATCAAATTATCAAAGTAACGAACGCGAATCATATGAGCATGATGAAAACTAGCTTGACAGAAATTCCCATGTGTCCATGGGAGCGCTTTTCTTTATATAAGAGTTTTCCCAGGCTTGTCCTTTGCTACAAAAAGGATTGGGCCACCTTTCTGCACCTTGTTTACTATTGTTACTTGTTACCCGTTACTAATTACCTTATCACAAAACTATCTGTTACCGATAATTTCAGTGCTTGCAGAGAATACCTTACTGAAAACCGCTTGTCATTTCCTTATGCTCCTCATTGGGTTCGACACTCTTACTTATCGAAAGGACTATGATAGACCCCCTATACTTCTGGGTCATCAAGACTCTTTTCTTGCGTCATTGCCGGGGACTGAAGCGACTTTGGTTGGTGGAATTTGGTAAGGAAACATTTATATAGTGTGCTGAAATTTACTGTCACTTGTTACTATGGAAAATAATACTTTGAGGGGCTTGTTTGAGGTATCTTCACCCCGACCAGAAGAGCAAAGAGTTGCTCCTCAACCTCCTGAACCTACTGAAAATATTTACTTTGATATTCCTTCGGGTATGATAGAGAAACTGCTAGCTAATCCCTATACAGGAAATGGAACATTACATCCCGATATGCACCTAATCTATGTGGATGAAGTTTGTGGATTATTTAAGCTTGCAGGTATTCCCGAGGATGTTATCAAGAAGAAGGTCTTCCCTTTATCTTTGAAGGAAAATGCATTAACATGGTTTAGGCTATGTGATGATATTGGAAGTGGAATTTCATGAGAAGTTTTATCCTATGCATCTGGTTCATCGTGATTGTAATTATATATATAATTTTTGGCCTCGTGAAGGAGAAAGTATTGCTCAAGCTTGGGGGAGGCTTAAGTCAATGTTATATTCATGCACCAATCATGATCTCTCAAGATAAATTATTATTCGAAATTTTTATGCTCAGCTTTCTCTTAATAATCGCTCCATGCTCGATACTTCTTGTACTGGTTCTTTCATGATGAAGACTATTGAATTCAGATGGGATTTATTGGAAAGAATTAAACGCAACTCTGAAGATTGGGAACTCTACAAAGGTAAGGAGTCAGGTATAACACCTAAGTTTGATTGTGTTAAATCTTTTATGCATACCGATGCTTTTCGTGAATTTAGCACTAAATATGGACTTGACTCTGAGATAGTAGCTTCCTTCTGTGAATCATTTGCTACTCATGTTGATCTCCCTAAGGAGAAGTGGTTTAAATATCATCCTCCCATTAAAGTGAAAGTAGTAGAACCTATTAAAGTTGAAGAAAAAACTATTACCTATAATGTTGATCCTATTGTTCCAACTGCTTATATTGAGAAACCACCTTTCCCTGTTAGAATAAAGGATCATGCTAAAGCTTCAACTCTGGATCATAAGAGTTATACTAGAACACCTACACCCCTGAGCAAATTAAAGTTGAACCTAGTATTGCTATGGTCAAAGATCTCTTGGTCGATAATATTGATGGGCATGTTATTTACTTCTGTGATGAAGCTGCTAGAATTGCTAGACCCGATACTAAAAATAAACATAGACCTCTTGTTGTTATGCCTGTTGTTTCTGTTAAAATAGGAGATCATTTTTATCATGGTTTATGTGATATGGGTGCGAGTGCGAGTGCAATACCTCATTCCTTATACAAGAAATTATGCATGATATTGCACCTGCTGAGATAGAAGATATTGATGTTACAATTAAGCTTGCCAATAGAGATACTATTTCACCAATTGGGATTGTTAGAGATGTTGAAGTCTTGTGTGGGAAAATTAAATATCCTACTGATTTTCTTGTTCTTGGTTCCCCACAAGATGACTTTTGTCCCATCATATTTGGTAGACCCTTCTTGAATATTGTTAATGCTAAGATAGACTGCGAAAAGGATATTGTTACTGTTGGTTTAGGGGATATGTCTCATGACTTTGATTTTGCTAAATTTTGTAGACAACCCCATGATAAAGAATTGCCTAGTAAAGATGAAATTATTGGTCTTGCTTCTATTGTCGTGCCTCCTAATGATCCTTTAGAACAATATTTGCTTGACCATGAGAATGATATGTTTATGAATGAAAGAAGGGAAATAGATGAAGTATTCTTTAAACAGGGACCTATTTTGAAACACAACTTGCCTGTTGAAATCCTTGGGGATCCTCCTCCACCCAAGGGTGATCCCATGTTTGAGCTTAAACAATTACCTGATACTCTTAAATATGCTTATCTTGATGAAAACAAGATATATCATGTTATTATTACTGCTAACCTTTCAGAGCATGAAGAAGAGAAATTATTAAAAACTCTGAAGAAGCGTTGTGATGCTATTGGATATACTCTCGATGATCTTAGGGGCATTAGTCCCACTCTATGCCAGCACAAAATAAAACTGGAAAAAGATGCTAAACCAGTTGTTGATCATCAACGATGGTTAAATCCTAAAATGAAAGAAGTGGTAAGAAATGAAATACTAAAACTCCTGGAGGCAGTATAATTTATCATGTCGCTGATAGTCAGTCGAGGAGAGTTGTAACGCCCCGGATTCAATGCGCCAGGTGTCTTCCAGTTATTCGCCGTCGTTGCCATGTCATTTGCTTGCGTGTTACATTTTTGCCATGTCATCATCTGCATTTCATCTGCATGTTTTTCAAAACTTGCATCCGTTCGGGTTCGCCAGTTCTCTCCATTGTCTGTTGTGAGCCCAACCACACTTGCACGCGCCCGTCGCACCTCTCAGACCTTGTTTCATGAGAGGGATAAAAATGTTCTCTGAATGGGATGAAAGTTGGCGTGCAGTGTTGTTTTAGAGTAGGTAGACCGCCTGTCAATTTTCGTCGCATTCGGAGTCCGTTTGACGCCCCAACGGTTAACCGCGTAGCCCGTAACCCCTCTCTCTTTGAAGCCCAGACCCTCTTCACCACAGCCCGTGAGCCCATCCTAACCCCCTCCATGCTCTCGGTCGTTCGATCACGATCATGTGGGCAAAAACCGCACCTCATTTGGACTCTCCTAGCTCCCTCTACCTATATATATATATGTCACTCGCCACCAAAATCTCGGTTGAAAACACCCCTAACCCTAGCCTTCTTCCTCCTCCCGCTGCCGGACGTGTCCGCCCCCGCCGACGGACATGTCCGCCGCCTACCTCAGCCACCCACAACACACTACGTCGCCTCCCGGGCTTCCCCGCCGCCGTGCCCGCGCCCCATGCCACCTTCCCGTCGGCGCCTAGCCGCGTCCCGCGCCCGACCCTGCCGCCGGGTCGCCGCG
>NC_041383.1:579324457-579588483 GCF_002162155.2 Triticum dicoccoides | reverse complement strand
GGGTCGCCGCGCCTCCGCCTCTCGCGGGCGCCCGAGGCCCGCCGCCCGATCTCCGCCTCCGGCGCCTCCCCGCCGACGTCCGGCACCGCCCCGCCGCCTCCTCGCGCTGCCCCTCGCACCCATCACCGGCGCGCCACCTCGCCGGCCGCCCTCCGCCGCTAGCTCGCCGCCGGCCATCTCAGGTGCCGGATCCAGTCGGGGCCACCCCGAATCCGTCGTCCTCGGTCTCCTCCGACCTCCCCGCGCCCTCTCCGGCCATCTCCGGCCACCTCCACGTTCAACTCCGGCGAGGTCCGGGAAGATGGATGAGATCCACCCATCCCCGGGTCCAAACACCCTCGCCCCATCCAGATCTCCTCGTCCCGGGTCCTCCTCGTCCCGTTTTCGGAGGGTAAAATTCCACCAAGTCCCTGGATCTGCACATTTTCTTGCCATGCTCATTGCATCATAACTTCATGTGTGTTGCTCCATTTTATGCATGTAACATATCAAAATGTTCATTGTGAGATGCTCTTAATTTTGTTCCATTGTGCCATGTTGGTTTGTGTCCATATTGATGCCCTAATCATCGTTGAAAGAGTGCTATATGATGTTAACTATTGTCTATTAACAAAACTTGGTGATTTGTCTTTTTCATTGCATTTTGTGTGTGCATCCTATGAGTTTGATGTCTACATGAGTTTTGTGCTAAATCATGCCATCTTTACTATGGTGCAATCCATGTATTTTTTTGAGTCTTGTAGTGAGTTCATCGAGCTCGTGAAGTAGGGTACTTGCTGTTGCTGTTTTGCTAGTCTGAATCTGCTATATCATGATGCTATGTAAACCTGCTACTACAAGTCATTCTATGCATAATCTGGAGATGTTCACTAAAGATGTTTTGTTATACATGTCATGCTATATCCATCCATGCCCCTGGTTGCATTAATAGACTGCTGTATCTTGTTGTAATCTTGCTCTCAAATTGCTAAATAATGTTGCTGTCAGCCTGTTAACATTAAGTTCAGTTTTGCCATGTGTTTTGCTAGTGATCCATGCACTCTATGAACTTGATCTTGCCATTCTTAGCTTCATAAATATGTCTTCTTACTGTTGGTCACCTTGTCATGCCATGTATTGCTCTGTGGTGAGTGGTACAAGCTCACCAACATGCCTACTTATCGTTGTTCCTGCCATGTCTGAATCTGTCATATCATTTGCCATGTTTGCATGGATGCTACCATCTTTTCTGTTGATCTTTGGAATAAGTTCAGTAAGTGAGTTTTGTTATTTGTCTTTAGTATAAGCATGTTGTGCCTTTGGTTGCCATGATAACTTCCTGTAGCATGTTGTTTGATGGCTCTAAACATTGCAACCTGATGTTATTTCTGCTAAGTCTGAAACTGTTATTATTTGCAATCTTGCCATGTCCTTTTGAGCATGTTACAGTGTTTTCTGGAGATAGCTCAGTGTTCATGTTTTTTCATGCTTTACCTGTACTTCATGCCCATGCCTTTGGTTTTTATGTTGGGGTGCTGTAGCATATGTTCATGATGCTTGCAAGTTGCCTAGTTGCTGTTTTGGACAACTTGTCCTTTAAACTTGATTTGTATGTATGTGTTGAACCGTTGCTCCGTTTTGAGTGTGCTCTATATGGAACTTGCTTGATTTTGCATAAAGTTTCTTATTATCATGTTGCATCCTTGTTTTGAGAGTGTTGCTTGATGTTTGAATGCATTTTGCATCAATGCCATGTTTAACTTGTTTTGCTCATATCTTCTAGGCCGTAGCTCCGAACTAAATGAACTTTATATGTAACTTGCTTAGATTTTCATGTAGATCATATTGGTGCATCTTAACTTGCTGTTTAACAACTTGAACATAAGTTCTATTCAGATCTGGACCAATTTCTAAATTTGCATATGAGGACTTACCGGATTAGTAATATGTTGTTTCCCGGCCTCTTTTAAACTTGCTTTGATGTGTTGCTCTTGTATGCTTCATCTCTTGCCATGAGTAGCTTCATGTAGTCTTGTCTTGCATCATACTTGTTTGTGCATCATGTCATGTTCATGTGTTGTGTGTTTACCTTGTTGTTTGCTTCTTTCCGGTTGTGCTCCTTCTCGTTAGTTCCTGTTTCGTTGTGATCGTGAGGACTCGTTCGTCTACGCTTGGTTCGTCTTCGTGGCTTCATCTTCTTCATGGACTCGTTCTTCTTCCTAGCGGGATTTCAGGCAAGATGACCGCTACCCTGGATCTCCCTACTATCATTGCTATGCTAGTTGCTTCGTTCTATTGCTATGCTGCGTTACCTATCATTTGTTCTTCAAGCCTCCCAATTTGCCATGTCAGCCTCTAACCTTTTCACCCTTCCTAGCAAACCGTTGCTTGGCTATGTTACCGCTTTTTCTCAGCCCCTCTATAGCGTTGCTAGTTGCAGGTGAAGTTGAAGATTGCTCCATGATGGACAGGATTATATTGGAATATCACAATATCTCTTATTTAATTAATGCATATATATACTTGGTAAAGGGTGGAAGGCTCGGCCGTATGCCCGGTGTTTTGTTCCACTCTTACCGCCCTAGTTTCTGTCATACCGGTGTTATGTTCCTGGATTTTGCGTTCCTTACACGGTTGGGTGATTTATGGGACCCCCTTGATAGTTCGCTTTGAATAAAACTCCTCCAGCAAGGCCCAACCTTGGTTTTACCATTTGCCTCACCACCACCTACTTTTCCCTTGGGAGTCGCGCTCTCTAGGGTCATCTTTATTTAGCCCCCCCGGGGCCAGTGCTTCTCTAAGTGCTGATCCGAACCAGAGCCCTTTGCAGCGCCCCCTCAGGGAAACTTGAGGTCTGGTTTTAGTTGTACGGATTGCTCATCCGCTGTTGCCCTGAGAACGAGATATGTGCAGCTCCTATCGGGATGTCGGTGCATCGGGCGGTCTTGCTAGTCTTGTTTTACCATTGTCGAAATGTCTTGTAAACCGGGATTCCGAGACTGATTGAGTCTTCCTGGGAGAAGGTATATCCTTCATTGACCGCGAGAGCTTGTGATGGGCTAAGTTGGGACACCCCTGCAGGGTATAAACTTTCGAGAGCCGTGCTCGCGATTATGTGGCAGATGGGAATTTGTTAATGTCCGGTTGTAGAGAACTTGACACCAGACTCGAATTAAAACGCATCAACCACGTCTGTAGCCGTGATGGTCTCTTTTCGGTGGAGTCTGGGAAGTGAACACGGTTTCGGGTTATGTTTGACGTAAGTAGGAGTTCATGATCACTTCTTGATCATTGCTAGCTTCACGGCCATTCCGTTGCTTCTCTTCTCGCTCTTATTTGCGTATGTTAGCCACCATATCATGCTTAGTCGCTGCTGCAACCTCACCACTTTACCCCTTCCTTACCCATTAAGCTTTGCTAGTCTTGATACCCATGGTAATGGGATTGTTGAGTCCTCGTGGCTCATAGATTACTACAACAACAATTGCAGGTACAGGTTATGCGATGATCATGATGTGAGAGCGATGTTTGCTCGTCTTGGAGCTCTTCTTCTGCTTCTTCTTCGATTAGGGGATAGGTTCCAGGTCGGCAGCCTAGGCTAGTAGGGTGGATGTCGTTTGAGTTTCTGTTTGTATTTCATCTGTAGTCAGATGGTGCTCTTATGTAAGATGAGGTTGTATTCGTGTGGCATTGTATGCCTTTTGTATGTATCCCCATCTATTATGTACTGTTGATGTAATGATATCCACCTTGCAAAAGCGTATCAATATGCGGTTCTATCCTTGGTGGGACCTTCGAGTCTCTTTATGATAGTATCGCATATTGGGCGTGACATAAGTCATGTCCATTGTGTCCCTAAGAAGGGAGGTATTACTGTTGTTCCTAATGATAAGGATGAATTGATCCCACAAAGAATCATTACAGGTTATAGAATGGTAATTGATTTCCGCAAATTAAATAAAGCTACTAGAAATGATCATTACCCTCTACCTTTTATTGATCAAATTCTAGAAAGACTATCCAAACATACACATTTTTGCTTCCTAGATGGTTATTCTGGTTTCTCTCAAATACCTGTGTCAAAACAGGATCAGGAAAATACCACTTTTACTTGCCCTTTCAGTATCTTTGCTTATAGACGTATGCATTTTGGTTTATGTAATGCACCTACTACCTTTCAAAGATGTATGACTGCTATATTCTCTTACTTTTGTGAAAAGATTGTTGAGGTTTTCATGGATGATTTCTCCGTGTATGGAACTTCTTTTGATGATTGCTTAAGCAACCTTGATCGAGTTTTGCAGAGATGTGAGGAAACTAATCTCGCCTTGAATTGGGAGAAGTGCCACTTTATGGTTAATGAAGGTATTGTCTTGGGGCATAAAATTCCTGAAAGAGGTATTGAAGTTGATAAAGCTAAAGTTGATGCTATTGAAAAGATGTTGTGTCCTAAGGACATCAAAGGTATAAGAAGTTTTCTTGATCATGTTAGTTTTTATAGGAGATTTATTAAAGACTTCTCTAAAATTTCTAGGCCTCTGCCTAATCTCTTACAAAAAGATGTTCCTTTTGTCTTTGATGATGATTGTGTAGAAGCATTTGAAATACTTAAGAAAGCCTTGATTTCTGCACCTATTGTTTAGCCACATGATTGGAATTTACCCTTTGAAATTATGTGTGATGCTAGTGATTATGTTGTAGGTGTTTTTCTAGGACAAAGAGTTGATAAGAAATTAAATGTTATCCAATATGCTAGTAAAACTCTAGGCAGTGCCCAGAGAAACGGAAAAAGAATTTTTAGCAGTTGTGTTCGCTTGTGATAAGTTCAGACCTTATATTGTTGATTCCAAAGTAACTGTTCACATTGATCATGCTGCTATTAAATACCTTATGGAAAAGAAAGATGCTAAACCTAGACTTATTAGATGGGTTCTCTTGCTACAAGAATTTGATTTGCATATTATTGATAGAAAGGGAGCTGAGAACCCCGTTGAAAACAACTTATCTAGGTTAGAAAATGTTCTTGATGACCCACTACCTATTGATGATAGCTTTCCTGATGAACAACTAGCTATCATAAATGCTTCTCGTACTGCTCCATGGTATGTTGATTATGCTAATTACATTGTTGCTAAATTATACCACCTAGTTTCACATACCAGCAAAAGAAAAAAAATTCTATGATTTAAGACATTACTTTTGGGATGACCCACACCTTTATAAAGGAGTAGATGGTGTTATTAGATGTTGTGTACCTGAGCATGAACAGGAACAGATCCTATGCAAGTGTCACTCCGAGGCTTATGGAGGACACCACGCTGGAGATAGAACTGCACATAAGGTATTGCAATATGGTTTTTGTTGGCCTACTCTTTTCAAAGATGCATGTAAGTTTGTCTTGTCTTGTGATGAATGTCAAAGAATTGGTAATATTAGTAGACGTCAAGAAATGCCTATGAACTATTCACTTGTTATTGAACTATTTGATGTTTGGGGCTTTGATTATATGGGACCTTTTCCTTCCTCTAACGGATATACACATATTTTTAGTTGTTGTTGATTACGTTACTAAGTGGGTAGAAGCTATTCCAACTAGTACTGTTGATCATAACACTTCTATTAAGATGCTTAAAGAAGTTATTTTTCCGAGGCTTGGAGTCCCTAGATATTTAATGACTGATGGTGGTTCACATTTTATACATGGTGCTTTTCGTAAAATGCTTGCTAAGTATGATGTTAATCATAGAATTGCGTCTTCATACCATCCTCAGTCTAGTGGTCAAGTAGAATTGAGTAATAGGGAGATTAAATTGATTTTGCAAAAGACTGTTTATATATCTAGAAAGAATTGGTCCAAGAAACTTGATGATGCATTATGGGCCTATAGAACTGCTTATAAAAATCCTATGGGCATGTCTCCGTATAAAATGGTCTATGGAAAAGCATGTCACTTACCTCTCGAACTAGAACATAAGGCATATTGGGCTATTAAAGAGCTCAATTATGATTTCAAATTTGCCAGTGAGAAGAGGCTATTGGACATTAGCTCACTTAATGAATGGAGAACCCATGCCTATGAGAACGCCAAACTATTTAAAGAAAAAGTTAAAAGATGGCATGACAAAAGGATACAAAAGCGCGAGTTTAATGTAGGTGATTATGTTTTTCTATACAACTCTCGTTTAAGATTTTTTACAGGAAAACTTCTCTCTAAATGGGAAGGTCCTTATGTTATCGAGGAGGTCTATCGTTCCGGTGCCATCAAAATCAACAAAGCCGAAGGAACAAATCCGAAGGTGGTGAACGGTCAAAGAATCCAACATTATATCTCAGCTAATCCCATAAATGTTGAAACCAATGTTATTGACACCATAACCCCGGAGGAGTACATAAGGGACACTTTCCAGAATGTTTCAGACGCAAAAAGGAATAGGTATGTGGTATGGTAAGTAAACTGACTCCAAAACTGCTCAAATAGCAATTTTTCTCCGTTTTGGAATATTTAAAAAATTAGGAAAATAAGAAGCAGTCCAAAGGAGACACGAGGCATCCACGAGAGTGGAGGGTGCGCCCCCTGCCTCGTGGACACCTCGTGTGCCCTCCGGACTCCGTTTTCTTGCACGATACTTCTTTTGGTTGGTAAAAATTCATTATATAATCTCCCGAAGGTTTTGACCACCGTACCACGGCAAAATCCTCTGTTTTTGTTTTGAGATGTTTCTGCAGCTGATTTAGAGCAATATGTCATCCCAGGATTCAGAAGAAGAAAGCTATGTGGCTGATTACCTTGCAGACCCCAAAGTGTATGGGGACTCGGGGCATTGTGGTTGGACCACGGAGGAAGAAGAAGACTATGATCCTAAGGGAAAGGAGGAGACAAGCTCAGATGAAGATGAAGTCCCACTACCTCAACCTGGGGACATGCATGTGGAGTTTAAAAAGTCAAGTCTCCCTGATAGAGCAAAGAAACCTAAGATCGAGTTTATCCCTTTTCGTCTCTTGCAGGAAAACAAACATGAACTATGTAAAAAGATACTAAGCCTTGAGCAGGAGATCAATGACTTAAGGGAGCAAAAATATATCCTCAAGCGCAAGCTAAGGAAGAAGCCTACATCATCAACAACTCCATCATCACCACCTCCGAAGAAAGAGACATAAACACCTGGGTATGGGCACTCCCCTTGGCAACTGCCAAGCTTGGGGGAGGTGCCCCGGTATCGTATCACCATCACACTTCTATCTTTAACGTTTTACTTAGTTCGATCCTTTTGGTTATATCTTGATCTAGTAGAATAAATTTTTAGTTTGATCTAGCTTTGAGTTTTGTGTTGATCCCTATCTATGTAATCGAGTCCATGAGCTATATATAATAAAGCTTAGTTTTGAGTTGAGAGCATTTGCTATCTTGCTATGATCTTGAGGGAATAAAAGAAAGAAAGAAAACAATAAAAAGAAAATAAAAAGATCATATTGATCTTATGGAGAGTAATGACTTCACATATAAAGAGTATGATGAATAAAAGTTGTTTAGAGTTGACAAGCATAGTTTTGGTCATTGTTGCAATTAATAGGAAGTAATAAAGAAAGAGAGGTTTTCACATATAAATATACTATCTTGGACGTCTTTTATGATTGTGAGCACTCATTAAAATATGACATGCTAAAAAGTTGATGTTGGACAAGGAAGACAACGTAATGGGTTGTGTTTTCTTATATCCGAAATAAATTATATTATCATGGATCATCCAACATGTTGAGCTTGCCTTTCCCCCCTCATGCTAGCCAAATTCTTTGCACCAAGTAGAGATACTACTTGTGCTTCCAAACATCCCTAAACCCAGTTTTGCCATGAGAGTCCACCATACCTACCTATGGATTGAGTAAGATCCTTCAAGTAAGTTGTCATCGGTGCAAGCAATAAAAATTGCTCTCTAAATATGTATGATCTATTAGTGTGGAGAAAATAAACTTTATATGATCTTGTGATATGGAAGAAATAAAAGCGACGAACTCCATAATAAAGGTCCCTATCACAAGTGGCAATATAAAGTGACGTTCTTTTGCATTAAGATTTTGTGCATCCAACCATAAAAGCGCATGACAACCTCTTCTTTCCTCTGCGAAGGGCCTATCTTTTATTTTTACCTTCTACCCTTATACAAGAGTCATGGTGATTTTCACCTTTCCTTTTTACACTTTATCCTTTGGCAAGCACTATGTGTTGGAAAGATCCTGATATATATATATCCACTTGGATATGGGCTTTCATAAAGTATTATTGTTGACATCACCCTTGAGGTAAAAGGTTGGGAGGCGAATCCATAAGCCCCTATCTTTCTCTGTGTCCGATTGAAACTTCATACTCATAAGTATCGTGTGAGGGTTAGCAATTGTGAAAGACTAAATGATAGTTGAGTATGTGGACTTGTTGAAAAGCTCTTATATTGACTCTTTCCGATGTTATGATAAATTGCAATTTCTTCAGTGACTGAGATTATAGTTTGTTAGTTTTCAATGAAGTTTCTGACTCATACTTTACAATGTGAATAGATTGTTACTTTAGCATAAGAAATCATATGACAATTTATATGTTGTTGTTCTAAAGATTATCATGATGCCCTCATGTCCGTATTTTATTTTATCGACACCTCTATCTCTAAACATGTGGACATATTTTTCGATATCGGCTTTTGCTTGAGGACAAGCAAGGTCTAAGCTTGGGGGAGTTGATACATCCATTTTGCATCATGCTTTTATATCGATATTTATTGCATTATGGGTTGTTACTACACATTATGTCACAATACTTATGCCTTTTCTCTCTTATTTTATAAGGTTTACACAAAGAGGGAGAATGCCGGCAGCTGGAATTCTGGGCTGGAAAAGGAGCAAATATTAGAGACCTATTCTACACAACTCCAAAAGTCTTGAAACTCCACGAAAGTCAGTTTTGGAATATATTAAAAATATTGGGCGAAGAGAGCACCAGAGGGGGCCCAGCCAGCATCCACGAGGGTGGAGGGTGCGCCCTACCCCCCTGGGCGCGCCCCCTGCCTCATGGGCCACCAGGCAGGCCCCCGATGCCCATCTTCTGCTATAAGTGTCTTTTGCCCTGGAAAAAAATCATAAGGAAGCTTTTGGGATGAAGCACCGCCGTCTCGAGGCGGAACCTAGGCAGAACCAATCTAGGGCTCCGGCGGAGCTGTTTTGCCGGGGGAATATCCCTCCGGGAGGGGGAATCGTCGCCATCATCATCACATTGATCCTCTCATCGAGAGGGGGTCAATCTCCATCAACATCTTCACCACCACCATATCCTCTCACACCCTAGTTCATATCTTGTATCCGATCTTTGTCTCAAAACCTCAGATTGGTACATGTGGGTTGCTAGTAGTGTTGATTACTCCTTGTAGTTGATGCTAGTTGGTTTATTCGGTGGAAGATCATATGTTCATATCCTTTATGCATATTAATACCCCTCTGATTATGAACATGAATATGATTGTGAGTAGTTATGTTTGTTCCTGAGGACATGGGAGAAGTCTTGTTATAAGTAATCATGTGAATTTGGTATTCGTTCGATATTTTGATGAGATGTATGTTGTCTTTCCTCTAGTGGTGTTATGTGAATGTCGACTACATGACACTTCACCATGATTTGGGCCTAGGGGAAGGCATTAGGAAGTAATAAGTAGATGATGGGTTGTTGGAGTGATAGAATCTTAAACCCTAGTTTATGCGTTGCTTCGTAAGGGGATGATTTGGATCCATATGTTTCATGCTATGGTTAGGTTTACCTTAATTATTATTTTGTAGTTGCGGATGCTTGCGAGAGGGGTTAATCATAAGTGGGATGCTTGTCCAAGGAAGGACAGTACCCAAGCACCGATCCACCCACATATCAAATTATCAAAGTAACGAACGTGAATCATACGAGCATGATGAAAACTAGCATGACAGAAATTCCCATGTGTCCTAGGGGGTGCTTTGCTTTATATAAGAGTTTGTCCAGGCTTGTCCTTTGCTACAAAAAGGATTGGGACACCTTGATGCACCTTGTTTACTATTGTTACTTGTTACCCATTACGAATTACCTTATCACAAAACTATCTGTTACCGATAATTTCAGTGCTTGCAGAGAATACCTTACTGAAAATCGCTTGCCATTTCCTTCTGCTCCTCGTTGGGTTCGACACTCTTACTTATCGAAAGGACTAGGATAGATCCCCTATACTTGTGGGTCATCAGGAGGAAAGTAGAACTTGATGAGGTAATTATACCTTCTCTCAATTTGGAAAGTAGCTCATTAGAGAAATCCGTTCCCGTGATGCCTACACCAACTAGAGAGTAAGCTAATGATAATGATCATGAAACTTCAGATCAAGTTACTACCAAACCTCATAGGTCAACCAGAGCACAATCCGCACTAGAGTGGTATGGTAATCCTGTTCTGGAAGTCATGTTACTAGACCATGGCAAACCTACGAACTATGAAGAAGCTATGATGAGCCCAGATTCCGATAAATGGCTTGAGGCCATGAAATCTGTTATAGGATCCATGTATGAGAATAAAGTGTGGACTTTGGTGAACTTGTCGATGATCAGCGAGCCATAGAGAATAAATGGATCTTCAAGAAGAATACTCATGCTGATGGTAATGTTATTGTCTACAAAGCTCGACTTGTCACAAAAGGTTTTTGACAAGTTCAAGGAGTTGACTACGATGGGATTTTCTCACCCGTAGCGATGCTTAAGTCTGTCTGAATCATGTTAGCAATTGCCGCATTTTATGATTATGAAATATGGCAAATGGATGTCAAAACTATATTCCTTAATGGATTTCTTAAAGAAGAGTTGTATATGATGCAACCAGAAGGTTTTGTCGATCCTAAAGGTATTAACAAAGTGTGCAAGCTCCAACGATCCATCTATGGACTGGTGCAAGCATCTCAGAGTTGGAATATATGCTTTGATGAGGTGATCAAAGCATATGGTTTTATATAGACTTATGGTGAAGCCTGTATTTACAAGAAAGTGAGTGGGAGCTCTGTAGCATTTCTGATATTATATGTGGATGACATATTGATCGGGAATGATACAGAATTTCTAGATAGCATAAAAGGATACTTTAATAAATAAAAAAATCAATAAAAGACCTCGGTAAATCTACTTATGTATTGGGCATCGAGATCTATAGAAATAGATCGAGACGCTTAATAGGACTTTCACAAAGCACACACCTTGACAAGATTTTGAAGGAGTTCAAAATGGATCAGTCAAAGAAGGAGTTCTAGCCTGTATTGTAAAGTGTGAAGTTGAGTAAGACTCAAAGCCCGACCACGACAGAAGATATAGAGAGAATGAAAGTCATTCCCTATGCCTCAGCCATAGGTTCTATAAAGTATGACATGCTGTGTACCAGACCTATTGTGTGCCTTGCTATGATTTTGGCAAGGGGTACAATAGTGATCCAGGAGTAGATCACTGGACAATGGTCAAAATTATCCTAAAAAGAACTAAGGAAATGTTTCTCGATTACTGAGGTGATAAAGGGTTTGTCGTAAAGGGTTACATTGATTCAAGCTTTAACACTGATCCAGATGACTCGGAGTCTCAATCTGGATACATATTGAAAGTGGGAGCAATTAGTTAGAGTAGCTCCATACAGAGCTTTGTAGACATAGAAATGTGCAAAACACATACGGATCTAAATGTGACAGACTCGTTGACTAAACCTCTCCCACCAAAACATGATCACACCATAGTACTCTTTGGGTGTTAATCACATGGCGATGCGAACTAGATTATTGACTCTAGTAAACCCTTTGGGTGTTTGATGTCTGCTAGAACTACGTCGGTATTTCCCCAAAGAGGAAGGGATGATGCAGTATAGTCACGGTAGGTATTTCCCTAAGTGATGATACCAAGGTTATCGAACCAGTAGGAGAACCTCCTCACACCACGTAAACAACACCTGCACACAAATAACAAATACTCGCAACCCGACGTAAAGGGGTTGTCAATCCCTTCCGGGTACGGCACCTCAAGATAGGCAAATAACATGAGGTAGAAGTGGTAGATAGGATAAATAGATCTCGGGACAAATAAATTGCAGCAAGGTATTTTTGTATTTTTGGTTTAATAGATCTGAAAATAAATGCGAGGGAAAATAGATCGCAAAGGCAAATATGATGAAAAGAGACCCGAGGGCCATAGGTTTCACTAGTGGCTTCTCTTGAGAAAAATAACAAAAGGTGGGAAAACAATTACTATTGGGCAATTAATAGAACGTCAAATAATCATGACGATATCCAGGCAATGATCATTATATAGGCATCATGTCCAAGATTAGTAGACCGACTCCTGCCTGTATCTACTACTATTACGCCACACATCGACCGCTATCTAGCATGCAACTAGTGTATTAAGTTCATGGAAAAATGGAGTAAGGCAATAAGAATGATGACATGATGTAGACGAGATCCGTTTATCTATTGCGGAGATATAGATCTCATCTTGTTATCCTTAGTATCAACGATACATACATGTCGGTTCCCCTTTTGTCACTGGGATCAAGCACCGTAAGATCGAACCCACTACAAGGCACCTCTTCCCATTGCAAGATAAATAGATCAAGTTGGCCAAACAAAACCCAAATATCTGAGAAGAAATACGAGGCTATAAGCAATCATGCATATAATAGACCAAAGAAGACTCAAATAACTTTCATGGATAAAAACATAGATCTGATCATAAACTCAAAGTTCATCGGATCCCAACAAACACACCGCAAAAAGACTTACATCATATGGATCTCCAAGAGATCATTGTATAGATAATCAAGAGAGAGAGAGGAAGCCATCTAGCTACTAACTACGGACCTGTAGGTCTACAAAGAACTACTCACGCATCATCGGAGAGGCACCAATGGAAGTGGTGAACCCCTCCATGACGGTGTCTAGGTTGGATCTGGTGGTTCTGGACTCTGCGGCGACTGGAATTGATTTTTATTGTCTCCCCTAGGGTTTCTGGAGTATTGGGGTATTTATAGAGCAAAGAGGCGGTTCAGGGGGCACCCGAGGTGGGCACAACCCACCAGGGCGCGCTTGGGCCTCCCGGCGCACCCTGGTGGGTGCTGCTCCCCTCGAGCCACCTCCAGGTGCTTCCTTGGTCCACTGGATGTCTTCTGGCCCAAAAAAATCCTCTTGGAGTTACGTTGCATTTGGACTCCATTTGATATTGATTTCCTGCGATGTAAAAAACATGCATAAAACAGCCAGTAGCACTGGGCACTATTGTAACGCCCTCCATGCGGCTATATCTCCCACGTGTCGAAGAACGACTTAGAGGCATAACCGCATTGAAAGCAATGTCGCAAGTGAGGTAATCTTCACATAACCCATGTAATACATAAGGGAAAGAGATACATAGTTGGCTTACAATCGCCACTTCACACAATTACATGAATAAAGCATTACATCATCCAGATACAATCAAGGTCCGACTACGGAACCAAAATAAAAGAAGAACCCCAAATGCGACAAAGGTCCCTGATCGACCCCAACTGGGCTCCACTACTGATCAACTAGAACGAAACAACACAAAGGGCAAGATCTTCATCGAGCTCCTCCTTGAACTTGGTTGCGTCACCTGCACGGACTCATCGGCACCTGCAAGCTGGTTTTGGAAGTATCTGTGAGCCACGGGGACTCAGCAATCTTGCACCCGCGAGATCAAGACTATTTAAGCTTATGGGTAAGGTAAAGGTATGAGGTGGAGCTGCAGCAAGCGACTAGCATATATGGTGGCTAACATACGCAAATGAGAGCGAGAAGAGAAGGCAAAGCACGGTCGAGAAACTATGATCAAGAAGTGATCCTGAAACTACTTACGTCAAACATAACTCCAACACCGTGTTCACTTCCCGGACTCCGCCGAGAAGAGACCATCACGGTTACACACGCGGTTGATGTATTTTAATTAAGGTCAACTTCGGGTTTTCTACAACCGGACATTAACAAATTCCCATCTGCCCATAACCGCGGGCACGGCTTTCGAAAGATAATACCCTACAGGGGTGTCCCAACTTAGCCCATGACAAGCTCTCACGGTCAACGAAGGAATAGACCTCCACCCGAGACACTCCGATTAGACTCGGTATCCCGGTACAACAAGACATTTCGACAGGGTAAAACTAAACCAGCAACACCGCCCGAATGTGCCGACAAATCCCGATAGGAGCTGCACATATCTCTTTCTCAGGGCACACTCAGATGAGCGCTCCGTACAACTAAAACCAAACCTCGAGTTTCCCCGAGGGGGCGCTGCACAGGACTCTAGTTCGGACCAACACTCAGAGGAGCACTGGCCCGGGGGGGTTAAATAAGATGACCCTTGAGTCTGCAGAACCCAAGGGAAAGAAAAGGCTAGGTGGCAAATGGTAAAACCAAGGTTGGGCATTGCTGGAAGAGCTTTACTTAAGGCGAACTGTCAAGGGGTTCCCATTATAGCCCAACCGCGTAAGGGACGCAAAATCCGGGAACATAACACCGATATGACGGAAACTAGGGTGGCAAGAGTGGAACAAAACACCAGGCATAAGGCCGAGCCTTCCACCCTTTACCAAGTATATAGATGCATTAATTAAATAAGATATATTGTGATATCCCAACAAGTAAACATGTTCCAACAAGGAACAACATCTCCATGTTCCAACAAGGAACAAACTTCAATCTTCACCTGCAACTAACAACGCTATAAGAGGGGCTGAGCAAAGTGGTAACATAGCCAATCAACGGTTTGCTAGGACATGGTGGGTTAGAGGTTTGACATGGCAATTTGGGAGGCTGACAAGCAAATGGTAGGCATCATAGCATTGGCATAGCAAGAGCGAGCAAACTAGCATAGCAAAGATAGTAGTGATTTCGAGGGTATGATCATCTTGCCTGAGATCCCGCAAGGAAGAAGAAAGAGTCCATGAAGAAGACAAACGGCCGTAGACGAATGAATCCTCACAACTCCGGAACGAAACCGAAGCTAACGAGAGAAGCAACCCGGAAAGAAACAAACAACATGGTAAACAACCAGCACAAACAAGTATGATGCATGTCCGGTTTAATGAGGCATGGCATGGCAAAGTGCAACAAACAATACTACAAGTTAAGTGGAGCTCAATATGCAACGAGGTGCATGTTGACGGAACACCACATCAATTATTTAGTTATCTCTCGTTTAAGCTACCCAACAATATTAACTGTTGTTAAACATGGCAAGAGGTGAAGCATAATATAAACTATACCATCTAAACAATTTAAATGGGGCCGGATATAAAAACAACAAATCCGGTAAATCCCCATATGCATTTAGCAATTTAATGCAACAACAAGTTTAAACATTTTAAATGTTGTTATCATGATGCGAATGACATATACAAGTTTTATGAAATTTTTATGAAAATGTTGACAAGAGCATTAAGAAGCATTTGGTCACCATGGCGGAACAAAAAGGGTGCCACAGCGGCGAAACAAAAATGGTGCCACGGCAACATTCCGGTCCCGATAGCTCATGGAGATACCGATGCAAGAGAGAAGTGTGCGGATGTGCGCAACATGCTAGAGAAGGTGGGGTGCTCCCGACTTCCGGGTTCCCACGGGACGGTGGCATGGCAAAAGAGGGGCATCGCAAGGATGATTCGGTCACGGAGCAAACATATGGTACATCTCATACCACAAAGCATTCGTTCACGGGCGTCGTCTCGGCGGTTATACCTTCGAAGCGAGCAATCAGGACGGTTCTCGTTCGGCGAAGGAAGTAGTCGTTCACGGCCGTAGTGGAGGTAGACGTTCACGTAGCGACGTAGAGGAAGTAGTTGTACACGGCGACGGTAGTAGAAGTAGTGGTACACGACGGCGGCGGTAGTTGTACACAAGTCGTAGAGGAACTTGGCATATCCATGAACTTGCGTTCCGGTGTGGTAGTCGAAGTAGCCGGTCTTGCTGAACTGAAGGGGCATCGAGGGACTAGCAAAGGCCCTGCCTCGGGAGGTCACAGGAGGTGCGTGGAGGTAGCTCGAGCTGCTGGTCGTCGGGGCATGGCCGAGCAGCGGCTGGAAGAAGTGGCCGGTGTTGGCCTTGGCATGAAGCAGGGGAGGCGGAGCTCCTGCTAAGGCGATGGCGGCGAGTAGGCAACGAAACTTGGCGTCGACGTACAGACGCAGCTCGGAGAAGCAACGACTGGACCGTGCAGCGGTGGGCGAGGGACTCCGGGACGGCGCGGAGGTCGAGGAACTTGGCCGGTGGCGCGGTTTGGAGCAGATCGAGCGCGAGGAAGGTCGGAGGAGCCCGAGGCAAACGACAGAGGGGCGCGAAGGGGCGGCGCTCGGCGCGAGGGTGCAGCAGCTGCTGCTGTCGGCGGCGAGGTCGAGGAGGGGCACGTGGCCGCCGGAGTTGAGGACGCGGGGCGGCGTCGGGCGCGCAGGGCGAGGAGGAAGACAGGGCGCGGGGGCGGCGCCTCCCTGGTTCGGCGCGACGAGGAAGAAAAGAGGAGGGGGATCGAGGGAGAGAGATGAGTGCGGCGGCCAGAGGAAGAGATGGGGATCGATGGGAGGGAGAGTGGTTCGGGCTAGGGTTACGGGGAAAGGTGGGGGCGGCTGGGCCTTGGGCTTAGAGGCCGGCTGGGCTACAGGCTGCACTCTCTCTTCTCTCTCTCATTTTCCCATTTAAAACAAAACAGAAAAAGAGAAAGAAAAGAAAGAGAAGGATAGGCAAAGAATTAGCACATGCAAATAATATTCTTGGACTCACAAAAATGCGCTAGTCCCAAGAAAATAGAAGTGAGCAAGATTGCAAGATTAAATTCAAAATCATTTGAATTTAATTCAATAGGTTTAAACTAGGACTAGGTAAAAGGAAGGTCCAAAAATGTTCGGATCTTTGGTGGAGCTCCGGAAAAATGATGAAAGAATAAATGGCAAAGTTGGAGACCAAACTTGAAGCAGAAAAGGAACGAAAATATTTTGTAAGTGTGTTTTGGTGATTCCAAAAATGGAATATTTAATATAGCTCCCTAATATTGGAGGATATGTTATAAAGAGAAGTCACCATGTGAGTCCCTCGATTTAAATGGATCGAAAAATCCATCCAATTTATTTAGTTGAGGTTTTAAAAATTAATGATATGATGGCATGATGACATGATGCAATGCACATGATGCAAGGATGAATGCAACAAATAAAACAAATCACACGACGAAACTCGGAATAGCTGGAAGTCTTCTGGAGCGTCGGTCTCGGGGCGTTACAACACTCCACCACTACAAGAGGATCTCGTCCCGAGATCTAGGATGGCACCGGAGAGAAATGGAAGAGGAAGAGAAGAGGTAAAACTAAGTTGCTTCTTTGACCAATGAGTGAAACCAAAGAACCTTGAGAGGTTGAGCAATTTAAAAGAAAGAGCACAACTGAGAAGAACGAGATTGCAAACAATCCGTTAGAAAAAAAAAGGAACAAGGAACATTACGAGAACTTGAAGGTTGCAAAGACATGAATCAAGAGTTTAATGGACAAGATAGAATTCGAAACCACTCCGGTTAAAACAAGATGAGAGGGGAAGAATTCGGGCAGTACTCCGATTGAACATGGAAGGAATAGAACATGAACTTGAGAAGATGGGATGTTACTTGATGAAATCAACAACACACTGCCTCCGAAACTATTGAAAGAATGGCACAATGGGTAAGAAGGATTTCAGACAGCTCTCCAGTTGAGGAAGGAGGGAAAACTTGATAAGATTAGAGAACTCGAATGAAAACATGACACTCCGGTTAAATGGATAAGCAAGAAAAGAACACGATCCTCACGAATCGAGATGGTGAGTGAAAAGAGCAACGTCACAATGCCTCCGAAAGAAATAATAGAAGATATATCATTGGAATAACAGAAAGGAGAAGAAAATGCCAACTTCTGCCACAAATGAGTTTGGAAAGCATCCTTGCAAAGAAGAATTGAACGGAGTTGTTGGAAAATCAACAACGAAAAGCACAAGCTTGTAGTGGGCTTATGGAAAATATCTCAAAATTATGAGGTGACAACCGGCCACTAACGGAAACAATTGTTTGCTTGAGATCAACGAAGAGATGAAAACTTCTTCCACCAAGATGATAAAGAGATAACTTGGATCATTGGCAAGCACCACAAATAGCAACAATCCTTAGGGAAAGCTTTAGGTGAAATATGACACAAGATAACTCCAACAACGAGGTTGATGGATTTAAAAATAACTCATTCTTAACAACATGTGAATCATGGAACATGAACTCAAATTATCAAGAATGACATAATACCACCTCCAAAATATGGTAGAAAGAATTGCACTCAGGATTACCATATGAAGAAAGCTTGAGCTCCTTAGGAAAGAATCTCGATGAAAACTTTGAGAAGGGAATTAAATCCTTGATGAACCATCATGTAGAACCTTCATGAGAACTCCGGTAAACAAAAAGATGAAACACTAGAACCGAGAATTACTTCATCATGAACAATCTCCGGAAGAAAAGAATTAATCACTTGGATGAACAAGAATAAGAGTTATGTTATGCTTATCCTTCACCAATTAAATTGATGACAATCAACGGATTTGGCATACTACTTATTCTCGTAGAAAGGATAAGAGAGATATGGCGTAAACTTGAGAAGGTCTTCGACGAACCACCGGTAGGATTTGGAAAGAACGAATGAATTGATATGATGAACAAGGAAGAGAGATCTTGAAAGAACCACCGTAAGAATTGACAATGAAAGTAGCAAAGGCACAATTCACCAGGAAGAATTGGAAAACGAATGAAGATAACTTGAGGGGATTTAGATACAAGTGAACGAAGACATCATGAGCTTATTAGAGAATACTTGAATGATGCACCGATAAGATTTGGAGAACGAGAGCTGAAAGCTTGAATGAATAATACTGAGATGATGGGCTTCAAAGAATGAAACTGAAAAGACTCCTAAAATGCTCTGGATGGGTGAAAAGATTCTCACAATCGAAAACAATTATGAGAGGATGGCAACAAGCCAGCACCATGAATCTTGAAGAGAATAGAGCAAGATTAAAGAGAAACTCTTCTTCGGTCTTCAAATGATGAGAATGACAACGAGAAACACCACCAAGAATTATTGAGGCACACCGGAAGAATCAAAAGCGAAGAGGTTGAGCCAACTATGAAAAGAATTTGAAAGATCTTGGAGAAAAGCATTTGACTAATGATAACTCATTCTTACGTCAAACTTGGAGAAGAATTTAGGATAGCTCTGGGAAAATAGAAGAGTCAGGTAAGATCCTGGGAAAAGACCTGTGGGTTAGGGCCCACTCAAAAGAACACCGTTGAAAAGATTTAAAAGAGATGTTGCACCGGTTGAATTAAATGACTTGAATGAGATACCAATCTCGAAAGAGCTTGAACGAATGCAGAGTGGAAACACGAATCTTCGAGATATCTTGAGCACTCCGGAACAATTTAATAGCGAGAAGTGAATTATTATGAGGTGCACCGGTATGAGAATGTATTTAAAACGAGGAGAAAGATATGATCAATAACGCTTGAATTTAAACCACCGGAGAAGAAAACGAGTGAAGAGTGACGAACTTGAAGCTCCGTTAGAATATACGTGAGAATCACCGGATAAGAATATTGACGGGAAAAGAATGGAGAGATTTCCACCAATAAAATGGATACTTGAATAAGAATCTGGGTCCTTGAAGAAAAACAAAAGGGAGGGAGGGTGGGAAAAACAAAGGCAACTTGGAGACGGATGAAACAAACACCGTTGAGAAGAAGTGATAAATGATCTTGCAAATGTTGACGTGAACGGATCCACTTGAGGAGAGACACACCGGTTAAAAAAAAGGATTGACAAGACAGACTCGATGATCAAGAAGGATTAGTATTCACATAGGAATATGAGAACACCATTTAAGAAAGGTATGGAATCAACACTTGACACTGAAGCAACTCGAATACCACAACTCAAAACAAAAACAAAGGGTTGGCTTGCAGAATAAGCCGAAACAAACATATGATAGAGATTTCGTCCGAAGTTTTCGTGGTGGGGCCTACACGGGCTCGATCGTACAGCACCATCATGTACAAGGCAATGCACATGACATACGAAGCGTCCCCGAGTCGGCATAGCCAAGGACTCTTTAAGACACAACGAGACCACTGTAAAACCAACCGTGAATAGGCGGACCACTAGACGTCGAACCCCAATTTCATATCATACATCCGTCGGAAAGATATCCTAAGAGCTACTTGAATTCCCACCTATGAAACTCCCGAAATTTTCAGGTTATGCAATCAGGTGTTGGGGATACAGGGGAAGCATAATATCTCACCCAAAACTAACAAATCCTACATCCAGTTGTATCCATCCTTCAACACATAACCAAGAAACCTTCGGAAATCGTCTACCTCAACCTTCGAAAAGCATCCGTTATACAAGTTATGGCAATACTCCCGTACTCACCTCAGTACTGGGTTATCGGGGTTATCTCACCAACGAACTGCATAAAAGAGATTTTCGATGTCGGCGTACTAAACTCAGGTATTCTAGAACTGCAACAATAAAATTATGACGACAACACCTCAGAGCTCAACTCCCCGGGACACTTCCACTAAACCCCTGACAGGAGGCACCAAGACAATGTTCTCATCATAAAACCATCGGAACGATTCCAAGATACCCGCATGATCCTAAAAAAATTAGTGAAATTTGAGAAGAGAAGAGTCAAAACTCTACGTCAGGATGCCTTACCAGAGCGATCAAGAGACTGGGGAGTAAAAAGAATTCCTAACTCTCCGATATATATAATCCTAAATGACTCAAAATATTTTTCTAGACACAACTCGGCCGCTAAAAACGATCAAGCAGTGGGGCTCCTAAGGTCGGGGAAGGCTCTGATTACCAACTTGTAACGCCCTCCATGCGGCTATATCTCCCACGTGTCGAAGCACGACTTAGAGGCATAACCGCATTGAAAGCAATGTCGCAAGTGAGGTAATCTTCACACAACCCATGTAATACATAAGGGAAAGAGATACATAGTTGGCTTACAATCGCCACTTCACACAATTACATGAATAAAGCATTACATCATCCAGATACAATCAAGGTCCGACTACGGAACCACAATAAAAGAAGGACCCCAAATGCGACAAAGGTCCCTGATCGACCCCAACTGGGCTCCACTACTGATCAACTAGAACGAAACAACACAAAGGGCAAGATCTTCATCGAGCTCCTCCTTGAGCTTGGTTGCGTCACCTGCACGGACTCATCGGCACCTGCAAGCTGGTTTTGGAAGTATCTGTGAGCCACTGGGACTTAGCAATCTCGCACCCGCGAGATCAAGACTATTTAAGCTTATGGGTAAGGTAAAGGTATGAGGTGGAGCTGCAGCAAGCGACTAGCATATATGGTGGCTAACATACGCAAATGAGAGCGAGAAGAGAAGGCAAAGCACGGTCGAGAAACTATGATCAAGAAGTGATCCTGAAACTACTTACGTCAAACATAACTCCAACACCGTGTTCACTTCCCGGACTCCGCCGAGAAGAGACCATCACGGTTACACACGCGGTTGATGTATTTTAATTAAGGTCAACTTCGGGTTTTCTACAACCGGACGTTAACAAATTCCCATCTGCCCATAACCGCGGGCACGGCTTTCGAAAGATAATACCCTGCAGGGGTGTCCCAACTTAGCCCATGACAAGCTCTCACGGTCAACGAAGGAATAGACCTCCACCCGAGACACTCCGATCAGACTCGGTATCCCGGTACAACAAGACATTTCGACAGGGTAAAACTAAACCAGCAACACCGCCCGAATGTGCCGACAAATCCCGATAGGAGCTGCACATATCTCTTTCTCAGGGCACACTCATATGAGCGCTCCGTACAACTAAAACCAAACCTCGAGTTTCCCCGAGGGGGCGCTGCACAGGATTCTAGTTCGGACCAACACTCAGAGGAGCACTGGCCCGGGGGGGTTAAATAAGATGACCCTTGAGTCTGCAGAACCCAAGGGAAAGAAAAGGCTAGGTGGCAAATGGTAAAACCAAGGTTGGGCATTGCTGGAAGAGCTTTACTTAAGGCGAACTGTCAAGGGGTTCCCATTATAGCCCAACCGCGTAAGGGACGCAAAATCCGGGAACATAACACCGATATGACGGAAACTAGGGTGGCAAGAGTGGAACAAAACACCAGGCATAAGGCCGAGCCTTCCACCCTTTACCAAGTATATAGATGCATTAATTAAATAAGATATATTGTGATATCCCAACAAGTAAACATGTTCCAACAAGGAACAACATCTCCATGTTCCAACAAGGAACAACTTCAATCTTCACCTGCAACTAACAACGCTATAAGAGGGGCTGAGCAAAGCGGTAACATAGCCAATCAACGGTTTGCTAGGACATGGTGGGTTAGAGGTTTGACATGGCAATTTGGGAGGCTGACAAGCAAATGGTAGGCATCGTAGCATTGGCATAGCAAGAGAGAGCAAACTAGCATAGCAAAGATAGTAGTGATTTCGAGGGTATGATCATCTTGCCTGAGATCCCGCAAGGAAGAGGAAAGAGTCCATGAAGAAGACAAACGGCCGTAGACGAATGAATCCTCACAACTCCGGAACGAAACCGAAGCTAACGAGAGAAGCAACCCGGAAAGAAACAAACAACATGGTAAACAACCAGCACAAACAAGTATGATGCATGTCCGGTTTAATGAGGCATGGCATGGCAAAGTGCAACAAACAATACTACAAGTTAAGTGGAGCTCAATATGCAACGAGGTGCATGTTGACGGAACACCACATCAATTATTTAGTTATCTCTCGTTTAAGCTACCCAACAATATTAACTGTTGTTAAACATGGCAAGAGGTGAAGCATAATATAAACTATACCATCTAAACAATTTAAATGGGGCCGGATATAAAAACAACAAATCCGGTAAATCCCCATATGCATTTAGCAATTTAATGCAACAACAAGTTTAAACATTTTAAATGTTGTTATCATGATGCGAATGACATATACAAGTTTTATGAAATTTTTATGAAAATGTTGACAAGAGCATTAAGAAGCATTTGGTCACCATGGCGGAACAAAAAGGGTGCCACAGCGGCGAAACAAAAATGGTGCCACAGCAACATTCCGGTCCCGATAGCTCATGGAGATACCGATGCAAGAGAGAAGTGTGCGGATGTGCGCAACATGCTAGAGAAGGTGGGGTGCTCCCGACTTCCGGGTTCCCACGGGACGGTGGCATGGCAAAAGAGGGGCATCGCAAGGATGATTCGGTCACGGAGCAAACATATGGTACATCTCATACCACAAAGCATTCGTTCACGGGCGTCGTCTCGGCGGTTATACCTTCGAAGCGAGCAATCGGGACGGTTCTCGTTCGGCGAAGGAAGTAGTCGTTCACGGCCGTAGTGGAGGTAGACGTTCATGTGGCGACGTAGAGGAAGTAGTTGTACACGGCGACGGTAGTAGAAGTAGTGGTACACGACGGCGGCGGTAGTTGTACACAAGTCGTAGAGGAACTTGGCATATCCATGAACTTGCGTTCCGGTGTGGTAGTCGAAGTAGCCGGTCTTGCTGAACTGAAGGGGCATCGAGGGACTAGCAAAGGCCCTGCCTCGGGAGGTCACAGGAGGTGCGTGGAGGTAGCTCGAGCTGCTGGTCGTCGGGGCATGGCCGAGCAGCGGCTGGAAGAAGTGGCCGGTGTTGGCCTTGGCATGAAGCAGGGGAGGCGGAGCTCCTGCTAAGGCGATGGCGGCGAGTAGGCAACGAAACTTGGCGTCGACGTACAGACGCAGCTCGGAGAAGCAACGACTGGACCGTGCAGCGGTGGGCGAGGGACTCCAGGACGACACGGAGGTCGAGGAACTTGGCCGGTGGCGCGGTTTGGAGCAGATCGGGCGCGAGGAAGGTCGGAGGAGCCCGAGGCGAACGACAGAGGGGCGCGAAGGGGCGGCGCTCGGCGCGAGGGTGCAGCAGCTGCTGCTGTCGGCGGCGAGGTCGAGGAGGGGCACGTGGCCGCCGGAGTTGAGGACGCGGGGCGGCGTCGGGCGCGCAGGGCGAGGAGGAAGACAGGGCGCGGGGGCGGCGCCTCCCTGGTTCGGCGCGACGAGGAAGAAAAGAGGAGGGGGATCGAGGGAGAGAGATGAGTGCGGCGGCCAGAGGAAGAGATGGGGATCGATGGGAGGGAGAGTGGTTCGGGCTAGGGTTACGGGGAAAGGTGGGGGCGGCTGGGCCTTGGGCTTAGAGGCCGGCTGGGCTACAGGCTGCACTCTCTCTTCTCTCTCTCATTTTCCCATTTAAAACAAAACAGAAAAAGAGAAAGAAAAGAAAGAGAAGGATAGGCAAAGAATTAGCACATGCAAATAATATTCTTGGACTCACAAAAATGCGCTAGTCCCAAGAAAATAGAAGTGAGCAAGATTGCAAGATTAAATTCAAAATCATTTGAATTTAATTCAATAGGTTTAAACTAGGACTAGGTAAAAGGAAGGTCCAAAAATGTTCGGATCTTTGGTGGAGCTCCGGAAAAATGATGAAAGAATAAATGGCAAAGTTGGAGACCAAACTTGAAGCAGAAAAGGAACGAAAATATTTTGTAAGTGTGTTTTGGTGATTCCAAAAATGGAATATTTAATATAGCTCCCTAATATTGGAGGATATGTTATAAAGAGAAGTCACCATGTGAGTCCCTCGATTTAAATGGATCGAAAAATCCATACAATTTATTTAGTTGAGGTTTTAAAAATTAATGATATGATGGCATGATGACATGATGCAATGCACATGATGCAAGGATGAATGCAACAAATAAAACAAATCACACGACGAAACTCGGAATAGCTGGAAGTCTTCTGGAGCGTCGGTCTCGGGGCGTTACAACTATGTCAATATGTTAGTACCAAACAATGATATAAAATGACTATAAAATGATTGTAAAACATCCAAGAATGATAATATAACAGCATGGAACAATCAAAAATTATAGATACGTTGGAGACGTATTAGCATCCCCAAGCTTAATTCCTGCTCGTCCTCGAGTAGGTAAATGATAAAAATAGAATTTTTGATGTGGAATGCTTCCTAACATGTTCATCACATTTCTTTTCTTTATAGCATGGACATATATGGACTTTTATGTGATTCAAAGCACTAGTCTAGTTTTGACATGAAGACTTTAATACTCAAGCATACCAACAAGCAACCATGTCTTTCAAAATATCAACACTAAAGCAAGTTATCCCTAGCCCATCATGCTCAATCATTGATCCATTCATGAAACACACTTGAATATTAGCTACACCCAATGCTCAAATACAATCATAGTGCCCCTTAGTTGGTGCTTTATAAGAGAAGATGGAGACTCAAATTCAAATAAAAATTGCATGAGTAAAAGCAAGGCCCTTCGCGGAGGGAAGTAGTGATTTGTAGAGGTGACAGAGCTCAAAGCTTAAATTTGAGAGATAAAAAATTATTTTTGAGAGGCATACTTTTCCCACCAACCAAAACGACTTGGAGCATCCCAACACTTTCAATGCTAGATACATCATAGGCGGTTCCCAAATAGAAAATAAAGTTTATTCCTTTTTCCACCATTACTTTCACTTTCCATGACTAACCGTATCCACGGGTGCCCTCCATACCAACACTTTCCAAGGAATTTATTATTTGACAACATAACGTAAATTTATTATTCATTTTGGGATTGGGCATCCCTAATACCTTTGCCATACTCTCTTGCAATGACAAGTGAATAAACACTCATCGTGAGAATAACACATCTAGCATGGAAAATATTGGCTACCCTTTACCGCTTCGCGAGCAATAGAGAACACAAAAGAGAAATTTATTTTGAACATTAGAGATGGCATGTGCAAATTTGCTTAGAACGGCATGGAAATACCGCATATAGGTAGGTATAGTGGACTCATATGGCAAAACTGGTTTAAAGGGTTTTGGATGCACAAGTAGTGATCATACTTAGTGCAAAATGAAGGCTAGCAAAAAGATTGAGAAGCAACCAACCAAAAAGCAAAAAATCACGTACCCAAGCATTAAGCATAAGTAACACCGAATAATGCACCATAAGTAGGATACAAATTCCATTGCATAACTATTGACTTTCGTGCTTGCATAGGGAATCACAAACCTTAACATCAATATTCTTACTAAAGCACAATTACTCATCAACATGACTCACATATCATATCGTCATACCTCAAAACCATTACTATGAATCAAGTTTATTTTGTCCAATGATCTTCATGAAAGTTTTTATTATATCCTCCTTGGATATCTATCACTTTGGGACAAATTTCATATGTTACTTTTGATAAGCTCAAACAAATATAAGTGAAGATCATGAACATAATTTTTTTTCTTTCTCTCAAAATAATCTAAGTGAAGCAAGAGAGAATTTCTTAAAATTTTACTAACTCCCAAACAAATCTAAGTGAAGCATGAGAGCAATTCTTCAAAATTAACAAAGCACACCGTGCTCAAAATGATATAAGTGAAGTACTAGAGCAAATCCAAGGCTCTAAAAATTTAAGTGAAGCATAGGAGCAAGCATAGCATAATTTTTGGCTTTCTCAAAAGGGTGTGTCCAGCAAGGATTCAACACTTAAAACACAAAGAAAAACAAGCAAAGACTCATATCATACAAGACGCTCCAAGAAAAACTCATATTAGGTGACGAATAAAAATATAGTTTCAAGTAAAATACCGATGGTTGCTAGAAGAAAGCGGGGATGCCACTCGGGGGCATACCCAAGCTTAGTTTCTTGCTAATTCTTTGAATATTATATTGGGGTTCCTCGGGCATCCCCAAGCTTAGCCTTTTGCTTATCCTTATTCCTTCATCCATCGTAAGATAACCCAAAACTTGAAAACTTCAATCACACAAAACTCAAACAAAACCATCATGAGATCCGTTAGTATAAGAAACCAAACCACTACTATAAGTACTGCAGCAAACCTATTATTATTTTGCTTTTGCATTATATCTACTGTATTCCAACTTTTCTATGGCAAAAACTCATCAAAGAAAACCATAGAATCATCAAAACAAGCACACAACGCAAAGAAAACAGAATCTATCAAAAACAGAATAGTCTATAAAAATCTGAATATTTTTAATACTTATGTAACTCCAAAGATTCTGAAATAAATTGGTGGACATGAGGAATTTGTCTATTAATCCTCTGCAAAAAGAATCAACTTAAAATCACACTTCTGTAAAAACTGACAAAAAATCTCGTGAGCGCAAAAGTTTCTGTTTTTCAGCAAGACCAAATAAACTTTCACCCAAGTCTTCTCAAAACCTTGCTTGGCACAAACACTAATTAAAACACAAAAAACACAATCATAACAGTAGCATAATTGTGCTAAAACTCAAAAACAGGAAGCAAAAAGCAAAAATAAATTTTATTCATTGGATTGCCTCCCAACAAGCGCTATCGTTTTACGCCCCTAGCTAGGCATAATGCGTAGGATCTAAGTGTCGTCATCTTTGGTTCTAGATCCATGAGATGCCCTCATGATTGATTCATATGGTGGTATAATTCTTGTTCTAGGGAAGTGTTCCATTTCCTTCCTTAGTGGAAATTGAAATTTAATATTTCCTTCTTTCATATCAATCACGGCACCAATAGTACGCAAAAACGGTCTACCAAGAATAATTGGACAAGACGGATTGCAATCAATATCAAGAACAATAAAATCTATGGGCACATAATTCCTATTTTCAATAATAAGAACATCATTAATTCTTCCCATAGGCTTTTTAATAGTAGAATCTGCTAAGTGCAAATTTAAAGAGCATTCTTCAAATTTGGTGAGACCAAGCACATCACATAAAGATTTCGGAATTGTAGAAACACTAGCACCCAAGTCACATAAAGCAAAACACTCATAATTTTTATCTTGACTTCGATAGTAGGTTCCACTCATCATGCAATTTTCTAGGAATTGAAACTTCTAATTCCAACTTTTCTTCAAAAGCTTTCATCATGGCATCAACAATATGTTTAGTAAAAGCTTTATTTTGTTCATAAGCATGGGGTGAATTTATCATGGGTTGGAACAAACAAATACAATCAATCAAAGAGCAACTATGGGCACATCACTAGTTAAAGTCTTGACCTCTTCAAACCCACTTTTATGAATTTTTTCAACAAGATTTTCACCCTCCGTATCAAAGGGACGCCTTCTAACTAAAGTTGACTCTTCTCCAGTCCCCTTTTCATCAATCTTAAATTTACTAAACAAAGAATAAATAGAAGAAACACCAATCACTTTAAGATCTTCATCACTTTTATGATAGTAATCAATAGAAAACGCTCTTTCGAAAAATTCTCTTTTAGCTCTAAGCATAGCGGTTCTTTCTTACTTTCGTCCATAGAAACATAAAGAGCTTTAATTGATTCTTCAACTTTAGTCACAAAAATTTCATCTTGAGAGTTTCTACATCATGAGAAATTCTATCAACACTTCTAGACAAATCATCAATTTTATTCAACTTTTCTTCTATCGAAGTGTTGAAAGCCTTTTGCGTATTGATAAATTATTTAATATTGCTCTCAAGATCAGAGGTGTTTCTATTATTATTATAGGTGGTATTATCATAGGAATTACCATAATTATTAGAGGAATTACTAGGAAAAGGCCTAGCATTAAAATTACCTTTATAAGCATTGTTATTGAAATTGTTTCGCGAGACAAAATTCACATCTATGGCATCACTATTTTTCTCAATCAAAGTAGACAAAGGCACATCATTAAAATCAATAGGAGCACTTTTATTAGCAACCAACTTCATAAGAGCATCAACTTTTTACTCAAAGAATTTATTCCTTCTACCGAATTGACTTTTTTACTAGTAGGAGCTCTTTCGGTATGCCATTGTGAGTAATTTGCCATAATATTGTCTAGCAATTTAGTAGCTTCGCCCAAAGTAATTTCCATAAAAGTACCTCCCGCGGCGGAATCTAAAAGATTACGAGAAACAAAATTCAACCCCGCATAAATTTTTTGTATGATCATCCAAAGATTTCACCCATGAGTTGGCAATTCCTTAGCATCGATTTCATCCTTTCCCAAGATTGTGCAACATGCTCATGTTCAAGTTGCTTGAAATTCATGATCTGGGTTCTAAGGGAAATAATTTTTGCGGGTGGAGAATACTTAGTGATAAAAGCATCTTTGCACTTGTTCCAAGAATCAAACTATTGCGAGGCAAAGAAGAAAACCAAATTTTTGCACAATCTCGCAAAGAAAACGGAAACAATTTCAACTTGACAACATCATTGTCCACATCTTTTTTCTTCTGCATATAGCATAATTCAACGAATGTGTTAAGATGGGACACGCCATCCTCATTAGGAGTACCGGCAAATTGATCTTTCATGACAAGATTCAGCAAAGCAGTATTAATATCACAAGACTCCGCACTAGTGGCGGGAGGAGCAATCGGAGTGCTAATAAAATCATTGTTGTTGGTATTAGATAAATCACACAACTAGGTGTTCTCTTGATTCATAATGACTATGCAACAAGATTGCACTCAAAAACATATCTGACAAGAAAACGACGAATGAAAAAGAGGGCAAATAAAATGGCAAATTTTTATAAAGTGGGGGAGAGGAAAACGAGAGGCAAATGGAAAATAATGTAAATTGTGAGGAGATGATATTTGTGATTAGGAACCTGGTTGATGTTGAAGATCCTCCCCGGCAACGGCGCCAAAATTTCCTTTTGATGTCTGCTAGAACTACGTCGGTATTTCCCCAAAGAGGAAGAGATGATGGAGTATAGAGACGGTAGGTATTTCCCTCAGTGATGAGACCAAGGTTATCGAACCAGTAGGAGAACCTCCTCACACCACGTAAACAACACCTGCACACAAATAACAAATACTCACAACCCGACGTGTTAAAGGGGTTGTCAATCCCTTCCGGGTATGGTGCTTCAAGATAGGCAAATAACATGAGGTAAAAGTGGTAGATAGGATAAATAGATCGCGGAAAAAATAAATTGCAGCAAGGTATTTTTGTATTTTTGGTTTAATAGATCTTAAAATAAATGCAAGGGAAAATATATCGCAAAGGCAAATATGATGAAATAGACCCAGGGGCCGTAAGTTTCACTAGTGGCTTCTCTCGAGAAAAATAGCAAATGGTGGGAAGACAATTACTGTTAGGCATTTGATAGAACTTCAAATAATCATGACAATATCCAGGCAATGAGCATTATATAGGCATCACGTCCAATATTAGTAGACCGACTCCTACTTGCATCTACTACTATTACTCCACACATCGACCTCTATCCAGCATGCATCTAGTGTATTAAGTTCATGGTAAAATGGAGTAAGGCAATAAGAATGATGATATGATGTAGACAAGATCCGTTTATAGAGATATAGATCTCATCTTGTTATCCTTAGTAGCAATGATACATACGTGTCGGTTCACCTTCTGTCACTGGGATCAAGCACCGTAAGATTGAACCCACTACAAAGCACCTCTTCCCATTGCAAGATAAATAGATCAAGTTGGCTAAACAAAGCCCAAATATCGGAGAATAAATATGAGGCTATAAGCAATCATGCATATAAGAGATCAAAGAAGACTCAAATAACTTTCATGGATAAAAAGATAGATCCAATCATAAACTAAAAGTTCACCAGATCCCAACAAACGCACCGCAAAAAGACTTACATCATATGGATCTCTAAGAGATTATTGTATTGATAATCAAGAGAGAGAGAGAGAGGAAGCCATCTAGCTACTAACTACGGACCCATAGGTCTACAAAGAACTACTCACACATCATTGGAGAGGCACCAATGGAAGTGGTGAACCCCTCCATGACGGTGTCTAGATTGATCTGGTAGTTCCGGACTCTGCGGCGACTGGAATTGATTTTCGCCGTCTTCCCTAGGGTTTCTGGAATATCGGGGTATTTATAGAGCAAAGAGGCGGTTCATGGGGCACCCGAGGTGGGCGCGTGCCCTGGTGAGTGTTGCTCCCCTCGAGCCACCCCTAGGTGCTTCCTTGGCCCACTGGATGTCTTCTAACACAAAAAAATCCTCTAGGAGTTTCGTTGCGTTTGGACTCTGCTTGATATTGATTTCCTGCGATGTAAAAAACATGCAGAAAACAATAACTGGCACTGGGCACTATGTCAATAGGTTAGTACCAAAAAATGGTATAAAATGACTATAAAATGATTGTAAAACATCCAAGAATGATAATATAACAGCATGGAACAATAAAAAACTATAGATACCGTTGGAGACAGATTAGTGTCGGTCACATGGTGATGTGAACTATGGGTGTTAATCACATGACGATGTAAAGTATTGGTGTTAAATCACATGGTGATGTGAACTAGATTATTGACTCTAGTGCAATTGGGATACTGAAGGAAATATGCCCTAGAGGAAATAATAAAGTTGTTATTTTATATTTCCTTATTTCATGATAAATGTTTATTATCCATGCTAGAATTGTATTAACCGGAAACTCGATACATGTGTGGATACATAGACAAAACACCGTGTCCCTAGTAAGCCTCTACTAGACTAGCTCATTCATCAAAGATGGTTAAGTTTCCTAACCATAGACATGTGTTGTCACTTGATGAACGGGATCACATCATTAGGAGAATGATGTGATGGACACGACCCATTCGTTAGCTTGGCATCATGATCGTTCAGTTTTATTGTTATTGCTTTCTTCATGTTAAATAAATATTCCTCTGACTATGAGATTATGCAACTCTCGGATACCGGAGGAATGCCTTGTGTGCTATCAAACATCACAACGTAACTGGGTGATTATAAAGAGGCTCTACAGGCATCTCTGAAGGTGTTTGTTGGGTTGGCATAGATCGAGATTAGGATTTGTCACTCCGAGTATCGGAGAGGTATCTCTAGGCCCTCTCGGTAATACACATCATAAGAAGCCTTGTAAGCAAAGTGACTAATGAGTTAGTTGCAAGATGATGTATTACGAACGAGTAAAGAGACTTATCGGTAACAATATTGAACTAGGTATGAAGATACCGATGATCGAATCTTGGGCAAGTAACATACCGATGACAAAGGGAATAACGTATGTTGTCATAACGACTCGACCGATAAAGATCTTCGTACAATATGTAGGAGCCAATATGAGAATCCAGGTTCCTCTATTGGTTATTGACCGGAGAGGTGTATCAGTCATGTCTACATAGTTCTCGAACCTGTAGGGTCCGCACGCTTAACATTCGATGACGATTTTGTATTATATGAGTTATGTGATTTGTTGACCAAATGTTGTTCGGAGTCCTGGATGAGATGGACATGACGAGGAGTCTCGAAATGGTCGAGAGGTAAAGACTGATATATAGGATGATAGTATTCGAACACTGAAAGTGTTCCGGAGGGTACCAGGTACATATCAGGTTACCGGAAAGGGTTCCGGGCACCCCCCGGCAAAGATATGGGCCTAATGGGCCAAGAGGGGAAACGCAGCAGCCAGCAGGGGCTGTTGTGCCCCCCATATGGGCAAAACTAGAGGAGGAAGGAAAGAGGGGAAGATAGAAGGAAGATGAGGGATTCGGTCCCCCCTTCCTTCCCTCCTCTCTCCTCCTTCCTTCCCCCTCCGGAAAATATGGTAGGGGGGCGAATTGGACTAGGCCCCCAAGTAGGATTCCTCCTACTTGGGGTGCCCCAAGGCTACTCCCCTCCCCCTCCCACATATATATACGTGGGGAGGGGGCGCCTAGAACACACATCAACATCTGTTAGCCGTGTGTGGCGCCCCCTCCACAGATTACACCCTCAGTCATATTCTCGCGGTGCTTAGGCGAAGCCCTGCACGGATCACTTCACCATCATCGTCAGCACGCCGTCGTGCTGACTGAACTCATCTACTTCCTCGACACTTTGCTGGATCAAGAGTTCGAGGAACGTCATCGAGCTGAATGTGTGCAGAACTCGGGGTGCCGTACATTCGGTACTTGATCGGTTGGAACGAGAAGAAGTTCGACTACATCAACCGCATTGTCAAACGCTTCCGCTTTCAATCTACGAGGGTACGTAGACACACTCTCCCCCTCTCGTTGCTATGCATTGATGTCTACTAGAACTACGTCAGTATTTCCCCAAAGAGGAAGGGATGATGCAGCACAGCGACGGTAGGTATTTCCCTCAGTGATGAGACAAAGGTTATCGAACTAGTAGGAGAACCATGCAACACAACGTAAACAGCTCCTGCACACAAATAACAAACACTTGCAACTCGACGTGTTAAAGGGGTTGTCAATCCCTTTCGAGTAACGGCGCCAGAAATTGGCAAGTGGACGGGAGAAAGTTGTAATAGATTGGATAAATAAATCACAAATGAAATAAAGTGCACCAAAGTATTTTTGTATTTTTGGTTTAATATATCTGAAAATAAAAGCAAATGAAAATAGATCGTGAAGGCAAATATATTAAAGAAGAGACCCGGGGGGCGTAGGTTTCACTAGTGGCTTCTCTCGAGAAAAATAGCAAACAGTGGATAAACAAATTAATGTTGGGTAATTGATAGAACTTCAATACTCATGACGATATCCAGACAATGATCATTATATAGGCATCACGTGCAAGATTAGTAGATCGACTCCTGCCCGCATCTACTACTATTACTCCACACATCGATCGCTATCCAGCATGCATCTAGTGTATTAAGTTCATGGGAAAACGGAGTAATGCAATAAGAACGATGACATGATGTAGACGAGATCCGTTTATGTATAAATAGACCCCATCATGTTATCCTTAATAGCAACGATACGTACATGTCGGTTCCCCTTCTATCACTGGGATCAAGCACTGTAAGATCGAACCCATCACAAAGCACCTCTTCCCATTGCAAGATAAATAGATCAAGTTGGCCAAACAAAACCCAAATATCGGAGAAGAAATACAAGGCTACAAGCAATCATGCATATAAGAGATCAAAGAAGACTCAAATAACTTTCATGGATAAAAACATAAATCTGGTCATAAACTCAAAGTTCATCGGATCCCAACAAACACACCGCAAAAAGACTTACATAATATGGATCTCCAAGAGACCATTGTATTGAGAATCAAGAGAGAGAGAGAGAGAGGAAGCCATCTAGCTACTAACTACGGAGCCGTAGGTCTACAATGAACTACTCACGCATCATCAGAGAGGCACCAATGAGGATGATGCACCCCTTCGTGATGGTGTCTAGATTGGATCTGGTGTTTCTGGAACTTGCGGCGGCTGAAATTGATTTTCGTCGACTCCCCTAGGGTTTCTGGAATATTGGGGTATTTATAGAGCAAAGAGGTGGTGCGGGAGGCCACCGAGACACAACCCACCTAGGCACGCCTGGCCCCCAAGGCGCACCCTGGTGGGTTGTGCTCCCCTCGAAGCACCCCTCTTGTACTTCTTTGGCCCAACAGATGTCTTCTGGTCCAGAAAATCCACAAAAAGTTTCGGTGCGTTTGGACTCCGTTTGGTATTGATTTCCCGCGATGTAAAAAACAAGCAGAAAACAGCAACTGGCACTTGACACTATGTCAATAGGTTAGTACCAAAAAATGATATAAAATGTTTATAAAATGATTGTAAAACATCCTAGAATGATAATATAACAACTTGGAACAATAAAAAATTATAGATACGTTGGAGACGTATCATGCATCTCCTAAATAGATCTTACGTGAGCGTAAGATTTTTTTTGAAATTGCATGCAAAGTTCTCCAACATTTTAATAATATGAAACAATCAAAAATTTATATACATTGGAGACATATCAGCTCCTCCAAAAGAACAAGAAATTGTATACGCCTAAAATTCTTATTTGTCGCTCGTTGGGGGAAATACATAAAATATGGGGTAGGCCCATCTAAAATAATTCCTTTGGTTTCTAACTCAACTTTCCTTTTTCTTCTTCAATTTTCCTTTTCTGTTTTTGGCATCTTTTTTCTAGTTTTCATTTATTTTTACTTTTATTTTTTCCCTCATATAATTCTTTTTTTCGTTTATTTTTGTATTTTTATTTTTATTATACTTTTAGTTTTTGGGAATATAAAACACTTTTAGAAATTTACATGAGCATTTATTGTATATGCATGAAAAACCATTATTAAATATGTAAGTATTTTGTATATGTTTTTACTTTTATTTGCATAAAATTTTAGAATAATTTGTACATTTATTTGTACAAATAATTTTAATCATTTATATATATTTATATTTTCTAACTAAAATAATATATATTCGAAATGTTTATTAAAATCATTTTAAACAAATAATTTGTTTTTCTTCTTCCAACCTAATTTACATGGGTTTTGAAGGGTAGTTTGGAGATACCTATATCTATTTTTATACCCTATATAGTGGGCGAAAAACTTTGAATGTTGGTCGTAGGATGAAGCCAATCGATGGTACAGAGATGGCAAATCCGAGCACTACTGACCATTGGATACATCTTCACTCCACTAGATTCTGCCACATGTATAATTTAGAACACCCCATGATTGATCTTAAGCATAATGCACAAACCTTCAAACATAAGTTATTCTCCTTTGTTCTAGAATCTTCCAATTTTTAATTATCCCAACTTTTTTCATCTAAAATTGATACTCTTCATTTTATGCTTTACAATGACCAATATGCATGAACCTTAAAATACATTAACTTTTCTTTTCTAGTATCTTCTATACTTGAGTAATCCAACTTTTTTACTCCTAAATCATTTATCATTTTTTTACTTTATGACTTACACTTCATAATATGCACCTCAAAACACAAACACTCCTTCTCTTTCATAATCTTCTATACTTTAATTATCCAAACTCTTTTCGTCTATATGAATGACAATTTCTTTTTTATTTTACGATTTGCAATGAACAATATACACAGACCTCACATCACAGACACCTCTTATTTGTTCTAGACTCTTCCATACTTGTTTCCCCTAATTTTTCTTTTAAAAGAGTTCCAATTCACACCTTTTAATTTATAACTCTTTTGTTCAAGGCTATGACAACACGTTCATAAAATATATTTGTCTTTGAAGATGCAATACTAGGTGAACTGCAATACAAGATACCTAAAGACAAATGTGTTGGATATATTCCCATGAGTTTCGTGTAGTGTTATTACCATGTAGTCTTTGATATTTTGTAGCATTAATTTAATTTTGAATGGGATGAATTATGAGAATTAAATCAACATCTACATCATGCATATATGACTCCAAACTTATATGTTTACATCTTATAATATGGTATTTATTCATAATTTGGTCACCGAATCTCAAGCTTGCAACGCATGTGTACTTTACTAGTATAAATAAAAAGGCTATATATTTACTGGGTCACAAGTGGTAGGTCCGTATAGGTGCGCGGTCTGGGCCAATCAAAAGCGGGAGCGAGGGGTGTCTATTTTGACACGGGGAAGAGTCAGTGGCGTCCCCCCTTTGGCCCCCGCGTCGCTCCGCTCGGGGTGACTCGGGTGGCGACGAAAACCCTAGCCGTCGGCCCCCCGTTCCCCTCCTCCTGCCCCCTCGCCGCCGCCCGAGGAGGCCTCCGGCGAAGCCCGCGTGGTCGCCCAGGACGGCGGCGGTGAGGATCTGGCTGCTTCGCTCCTTGCGGAGGGCTTAGGGCGCCGAGGCAGCGGCCTCGGGTGGTGCGGCGGCGCCGTTTCTGCGGCGAGCGGCGTCGCGGGTGTTGCCCCCAGTCTTCTTGGTCGCGAGGGCGGCGAGTGACGGCGGGCGCTGACGCCGGTCGCAGCGGGGGCGCGGCCCCCCTGTTCGCGCCTGGACCTGAAGGCAACTTCCACTCCCCCTCAGCGCGCTCCTCCTCGCCGGATTTGGTCGCCGGCGGCCTCTGGACGCCGGATCCGTGGCTGGTGGGGTTGCTTGGAGCTGCGGAATTGGACCGGGAGAAATCCTTGGCTGGTTCTCCGGCCACGGCATCAACGACACAGGCAGGTGTCGTTTTCCTCCTCGGAGGCTTTGTCGAGGTTCGTTCCCTCTCCCTCCTGCTCCATGACCCGGGTGAAAACCCTTGTCTTCTCAAAGACTGGACGGCAACGGCGCAACGTGCGTCGCCACCTTCTTGAAGGTGTCGTCTTGGGCATGGTAGGAGTGTGCAGAGTGCTGTGAGGTGGGTGTCGGGTTGGCTGCGTCAGCAGCGAGGGAGGTGAAGCTTGGTGCTCTGTTTATGTAGCAGTGATTCTCTGCTTTGGCTTGCTCGCCGGATCCTTACTTGCTTGCTTGCCGGTTGGCGCCATTCTTGGGCAGGGAGGGGATAGGGCTCCTCTCTTCTGCTAGCAGCAACTTGATGCGGTGGCTTGGGCATGGAGCCTATCCATTCGGGCTTGATCTGCTTCCTGTAAGGTTGCTTCATCTTACTCGTTGTTCGTTTGTTCAGTGTCAGTGCCTTTGTGCAGTTTTTCCCCTTGGTGGTTGTAGCGGTGACCTGCGGTGTGGCAATTCGTCTGGTTCCTCGTGCAGCGCTGTGTCGGGTTGAGAATCTCCCATGGTGCCCGGCTTCGTGTCCTATCCTGGCTCTAGGGTGAGCTTCTCCATATTCCAGTGGTCCGGCGCCTTTCGAGCCAAGGCGAGGGGCAGGGGTCCCCTCTGGATTTGGAGAGGAGTGGATCGAACAAGGTGTCACCTTTCGGTGTAGATGAGGACTTGACCATCGCTGGACTTTGTCTCAGTATGAAGAACCCCTCCGGTTTGCTCAGCTTGATCTACTTCACTTGGTGGACGCCATCGACTTCTAGCTAGTGCTTAATTTGCTTATCCCTATAGGGCTTAGTCTTTGGTGCTTGTAAGCTGCTTCGGCAACACTATGTATCTGCTGCTTTTTTCTGCTCTTGTTTGCGGCTTTTCGCAGTTGTTTAGTGGTTGTTACGATGGCCTTGTGTAATCCCTGGCCGGTTGATGGCTTTGTTAATTCAAAGTCGGGCTCCCCCTTGAGCCTTCGTTCTAAAAAAAAAGGGGGTGTCTATTTTTTCATTTCCTTTTTTCTTACAATTATTTTTTTCTTTTCTGATTTTATTATTTTCCCTCTTTACCATTTTATTTATTTTAATAGAATTCAGTACTAGCTGGGTTTTTGACTGTTTTCAGAACCTTCTAGAAGGTTCATCAACCGGTTTTTTCTTTTTATACTTATTTTTGTCCATTTTTAGTTTTTTCTCTTTCTTTCTTCTTGCTCTTTTCTTTTTGATTATTTTTTATTTTCAACTAATGTTTTCAGAACTTTTTCAAAAAAGTGCAACTTTCAGATTTTGTTCTTTTTTTCAAAAATGTTTTTGTTTTCAAATTTTTGTTAAGAAATTTCGTAAAAGTTTAGAATTTTGAAAATTGTTTGCTTAATTTTTTAAAAGTGTTCATCTTCTTTTTTCACAAACTAAAAAACGTTCAGTTTAAGAAATATGTCCCTATTTTCAAAATTTGTTCAAAAATCTAAAACACAATCATGTTTCAAAATTTTCTTGCAGATCCAAAAAGCATTCATCCTTTTAAATTTTGTTCATGAATTAGGAAATGTGCAGGAATTTTAAAAAACGTTTCTATTGTGAAAATTGTTCAAAAAATTCAAAACATTTCAGTTTCAATTTTTATTTCACAAATTTCAAAAAATGTTCAGGCGGTTGAAAACATGTTCCTGTTTTAAAAAATTGGCCGCAATTTTAAAAAATGTGCACGTTTTCATTTTTTAGAAGTTTCGAAATTGTTCAGTTTCAATTTTTTCTTCACAAATTTCAAAAGCTGTTCAGGCGGTTGAACACATGTTCCCATTTTCAAAAGTTGTTCACGAATTTAGAAAATGTGCACATTTTCTTTTTTCAGGAGTTTCAAATTTTTGTTCACAAATTTCAAAAAATTGCTCGTGCGGTTCAAAACATGTTCCCTTTTCAAAAAAAAAAAAAGGTTTACAATTTTATAAAAAGTGCACGTTTCATTTTTTCAGGAGTTTCGAAATAGTTCAGTTTCAATTTTTTGTTCACAACTTTCAAAAAAAGTTCTTGTTTTCACATTTTGCAAAATATGTTTGCGTTTTCAAATTTTGTCTTGGAATTTCAAAAAATGTTCTTGATTTTCGAAAATTTATCAGTTTTTTTTTTTGCAAAGTAGCAATTTGTTTGTGCTTCTCAGATCCTTTTGTTTTTTTCAATAAAAATGTTTTTGAAATTCAAGTTATAATTTGGATCTTCGCTGCGGGGTTGGTTCTTTAAGCTTGGCGCTACTGTGTAATCAGTAACGACTACTAGCGCAAGTGGTACTACCACGTCAGGTATAGCGTGAGGTCCTGGTTTCGAATTCCCGCGATAGTTGTATTTCTTTTTTAGCTACAACGCGCTGTTGTTTGCTATATTCATGGGCCGGCCCAGTTGGGCACCTGCCTGTGTGAAACCGCGCCTGTTTGCTATATTCATGGGCCGGCCCAGTTGGGCACCTGCCTGTGTGAAACCGCGCCTGTTTGCCGCAGCGAGCGGCGAATAGGAGCTCCCACCATCTTGCTTTAAGCGAGCTATAGCTCCTGCAGGCGAAATAGGAGAGGTTCTATGTTTACGGTTGCAACTTGCACACCATGTTTCCAGCCCACTAGGGTTATTTCAGGATTTTCGGCGTTCAGTGGGAGGAGGCGTCCTCGTCGACAATGAGGCGCCTATGGTGATTTCGTAAATCTCAAGATGATATGCCTGTTCAGTCTCTCGAAGGTGTTCATAGGGGTAGGGTGTGCGTGTGTGCGTTTATAGGATAAGTGTATGCACGTATGTATGAGCGCTTGCATCTGTACTGTGTTAAAAAAGACTTGTACACCATATTTTCATCGGCCCATCAAATACAATGAACACAGCCCAACGTTGCAACCCGGTTTTTTGTTTGTTATGAAAAAGAAAGAGAATGGTGACGACGTAATAAAGCTTTGTAAATTGTCTCAAAAAAAAGAAAAAAAAAGAGAAAAACAATTCAGTTTTTTCCCTCTCTCTCTCTCTGAAGATCCCAAAAAACTGGAAGACTGTTGTGGGCTTGTAGCTGCCTGCCAAAGTGTGTTGTAGTAGTAAGATCGTGTGAATAGAGTGTTGCTCGGCACAGTGACATCCAAATTGACCCGAGGGATGATGATCCACGGCAGGGGCATGCACATGGGCTTGCTGCACGACCGGCCGGTGCCTGTCTCACGCCGCGCCTGGCCTCCGCACCAAAGTCAGGCGATGCCAGCGCAAGGTCCGCGCGCGGCCACACCGACACCGCCCAAATGCGGGAACCGCACCACGCTTCGTCATGGCCTCCCTTGCCCAACATGGGGAGGGAGCTTTGACCTCTGCGGCTGGCTGCTGGCTGTGCCAACACCAAACACGCACACATCAACATGCGCAGGCGTGCACGCGATCACACCCCATCTTTACCAACGAACTCCAATTAACAAATCCACAGGACGTTCCATGCATGCGACGGTGCGCCGACGACGAGATCGATCGATCCGGCCGCCTAACGCGCGCGCGCGCCCGGCCACATGTGGGCGCGCCCGGCGAGCCGGCGCCGGAGGCTCCTCCTCGTGGCGCAGCGTGCCGGTCACGTGGCCACATACATGCAATGTGTCCACGGTCTACGCTACGCCCCCCGGAATGTGTGTCCGCCACCGATCGCGCGAGCCCGATTAATCCCTTCCGATCACGCGCTTCTGTTCTGTACGTACGCAAGATACTTTCTGCACCCGTTGCACTGCGCAGCCATGAAAGTGTAACTGATATCAAGATTAAAAATGGCATCCATCGATGGTTCGGCGGGTTTACTTATCCTTTTCCCCTTGGATCACCCTGTCTCTCTGCGCCCGATCAATCGCCCCCTCGATGCCCGCAAGTCAAACTCGGCCGGTGTCCGGATCGAGCACCAGCGGTAGCAGCGGCGAACATGAACAAGTCAATGGGCCTTTAATTGTGTTATTTTCTTCTACGTGCGTGTCTGTGTGATCCCGAGATGCCGATGGCCGGATCCCCGTGGTTTGTGCGCGCAGCGGTGACCACGCCCGCCTTTTTCTATCCGGATCAGCCCCGCTGCTCCAGAACAGTTGACTAATGTTCACTCTGACCGTTCAAACGGGCACCGTTGTTCCGGCCATGCGTTCAACGATCAACACGGCCCGTTCAAACCATGCATGCATGGCCTCCTGCTGCTATGTTTTACTGGTAGAATCAATCAATCCAGCCATGCCTCCGTTGCTTCCGTTGCATTTGCATCTGATCCTATGATTCGGAGGTGAAGCTGTTGGTATCTACTAGTACCAGTTGAACAGTTCATGGTGCCAGAACCCTTTAGAACGCACGGTTGCTGTTCGCCGATCCGATTTCTCGATGGAGAATTGCATCTGCATGCAATCAAAGCAGCTAGAGGATCCATGCACGTACACGTAGGGACAGCCCTAATAGCTAGCTGGAGAAAGGGCGACTGCCACTGTAGTCTGTAAGATGCAGGCCAAAATGCATTGTAGGCACACCCCTATCCCTAGTGTTGGGGACATAATTGAACTGTAGATGCGGCCCGGCATGTCGCCGGGAAAAGCAACAAAGCCCGCAGAAAGAAAACAGATCTGGAGCACATTAGCAAGTGCCAGTTTGGCCTGTGCTGTGCATGCATAGTCCGGACAATTCATGCACTGTTCACCGTTGTGCCCGTTTTCTTTTCCTATCATCATATGGCTGGCGGGCCATATTGGAGCTTCTATACAAGCTCTGACGGAGATGGAGCACGGGACGTGCATATGCCAACTGCTCAAAAACTTATACGTAGTGCAACTGATTAGCTCGAGTGGCAATTAATTAAGGTGTACTTAGGTCACATTGCGTGCCTAATGGGGCCTTGAGTTGGATTGTGCACCAATGGAGGAGTGTCTCACATCACATCACACCACATATGTCTCCGTTTGAAAGCAAAGTGAACCCCTCAATCAAGAGGATTCCAAAGCTTGATGAGATTTAATTCCAACTTTTCAAGTACCTTTGCCGGCCAACGACCACACGGCGGACGAAGCTATCTACAACACGAGTCTTAAGCATGCCTGTTTTCTGTTATTCATTCAGGCTTCTATTTTTTTAATGTAAAAAGATGTAAACAGATATTTTTTAGGACAATATGAGATACGGAGTAGAACTGAAAGAGATACTTCCTTTGCTGCTGAAGTGCTGATGCGAAAAAATATCATCAACATCTAGCTAACATGGCCGGATCCGTTAGTTTATTAGCAAGTCAAGATGCTTGTTCGGATAAAAGAAAGGCAGCCGATCCAGATCAATAAAACAGGTCATCCATCGCCTTCAACGTGTCCGTGTTCGGAAGGAAATTTAAGTACTCTTCCATGTCGGCATGTTGTCAAAGTTTCGCAACACAAAGATGCTCCTGCATGCTGACACACGACGCATCCCCCCCCTCTCTTGTGTTGAAAGATTGAACCTTGTCCACTAATCACTCCAAATCTGCCCCAATGGTTAATTATACGGATTCTACAATAAAGTACAGCACAAAGCGCAGAAGAAGCAAAATGTCCCTCTGATGTTAGGGACAAGTTACTGTCGCACAGTGCTTCCACCTTTTGCGGGAGCGATGTGGACGCCTTCTTATCTAAAGTACGGCTGTTACTTTCTCCCAAAGGAAATTGAGCCGTCATGACAGGGAACTAAACCATGCTTTGAGACTCGGGAGTCATAATGTAGTACTAGTAAATTGTGGTTGAAATTGTGCTGTGACGATGAAGAGCAACTTGTGTTCACATTTTCCCCCAAACATAAGAGGTGTTACGTACAAGGAACATCTGAAAATTGTAGTAATTGACGCTTGTGTAAATTGCTAGTGTCATTAACTTATTCCATATTAGTTTGGTGCCTAAGCCAAAAGGTTGTGGCTTTCTCGGCCCAATTTTTTTTCAGAAAACTTTCGATCTATTCATCTGATGGATAGATCGAAAGTTTTCTGGAAAAAAATTACATCCAGGTCCACCTAGAGATAACTACAAACACTGAAGCGAGCCAAAGGCACGTCACCGTCATTGCCCCTCCCTCATCAGGGCCGGACAAACATTGTTGTAGTAGACAGTCAGGAAGTCGTCATGTTAAGGCCCCATAGGACCAGCACACCAGGACAACAAACGTTGTCGATGAAGAGAAGTCTAGATCGAAAGGATCCAACCTGCACACACATAGACGTAGACGAAAGAAGACTGGATCCAAGCGGATCCACCGAAGATAAACGCCGACCGGATCCCACGAGATCCGACGGGGACACACCTCCACACACCCTCTGACGATGCTTGAAACATTGTCGGGACGGAGATTAGGCGGGGAGGACTTTATTCCATCTTCGAGAAGCCGTCTCTCCCTCGTCTTCCTGAGCATGCACAAAACCCTAACAAAACTCACAAAACACCTAAATACAGAACCCTCCCGCCGACAAAGGTCATGATTCACCGCGCCTCCATGATCCAAAGACCATAGAACACGAGGCAGACCGACCGCGACATCAACGAGAGGTCCAATTTTGCTTGTGCTAGTTGAATTTGTGTTACACAGCAAAAAGGAAATAAAAAATTGTGTTACCCGTGAAGTTATTCTTTCGAGTTCCTGGTGGTCAAATTAACTCGTGTTGTGATTTCATTTGGAAGCGAGTGGCCGGCTGGGCTGACGCACATGCATGCATGCAGTGGTCTAAAATATGTCTTTATTCATATGACGTGGCTTATATTTGTAGGTTAATCATGTGGGTGTTCGCACGAGAACACCAGAACTGGTCCTGAGATTTCAGGGGGCCAGGGCGAAAATACAAGGGGGCCCTTTATATATCCAAAATTATAATCATTATGTGCATGTTTAGACAAATTTTAAGCACGAAGTGTTCTTAATTTTTTTACCATGGAGTGCAAAACCAGCTGGTTGACCTAGTTGCAGGATCTAAATACATATTATTATATTAATTATTTCTCACTTTTGCTAAGATTTTGACAGGGAAGTTTCATGCATTGTATATTTCATAGTTTGGCAAACAAAAAGTAATTTGAACTGCTCCTGATGGCACGCAGGTAGAATAACTTTATAATTTGAAACACTAGAAATTATTTTATTTTTGCAACTAAATACTAATTTTGTCCTCTAATCACATTGAATTGACCATGAATCCTCCAATTAATTTCAGCTTTGCTAACATCATTATCCGATGGATTCTAGACATCCTCTCCCCTCGTCTTTCACCGATCTCCAACACAACCAGATTAATTAATCAAAAGGATTGCATTAAGAAAATTAGTCAGAAGGACAACTACATCCTACTCTTCTTCGCTAATTCACTAGATATAATAATTCTGCCACTAACTAGTCACATATCAATCTAGCTAGCTCCGTTGGATCTTAGAAGATGGTAGCTTGATGTCTGTAGTTCAAAACTGCCTGAGGGGCGGTGCGGTTGTTACTCCTGTCCATGGCGATGAACATGAAATTACTCGATCCGCCATTGGACGAGAAATCACCGGGGGAGGCTGTGTCGGCGGCGGGGCCACCCTCGGGTTTGCGAGACTTGAGGAGTCCACGTGATATCGCAAAGTAGATCGTTCATGTCGTCATTCGCGGACATACGCGAGGGAAATGGAGGTTCCACCAGTTTAGGGAATCACGGATTTACTTGCCACAGGTAATGTACGTTGTACGCACGGAATCATTTTTTCTCATGGGCCGAATACAGAGAGCACACATACATGGGGATCCCTCTATTTTGGGGGCCCGGGGCGCCCCCCCCACACACACCCCACACCAGGGCCGGGCTTGGAGAACACGTCAACGTGTACCCTCGATGTCGGGGTGATGCACCATAACTCACATCAAAGGATACGGCCGGAAGCGCGGTACGCAAGCAATCTGGCGGGCGTTTTTGTAGACCAAACCCCACGCTCCCGGGAGGGACCCCGTCTGGACGCGCAGCCGCAAAGGGCTGCCCTAGGTCAATTCACTAGCCCCTAGAACCTCGAGGATCGCTTCCCTTCAACACGAAGGACAATAGACAGATGTAAAAAGCTGGGTAAAAAGTAGTAGATTGATTTGTTAATTGTGTGTTGTTCAATCGACCGTCACCTCTCATCTATTTATGAGGTGGCTGGACTTCCCGTACTAGAAAAGGACTAAAAATTAGTTCCAAAACATACAAAAACCTATTTTAACTCGGGCATGAATCTTTTGCAGTTTCTCTGATCCATTCAGAGCCTCCGAGTGGTTTCGTTCCGTCTCACCGAGTGAACATTGCTAACTCTCTGTACTCTTTTGTATTCCACTTGGAATTTCGGAGTGGTTTCACTCGGTCTCATCGAGTGAACTAGGTGCTTCGTGACAAATTTTCTGACATCCATTCGGTCTCACTGAGTCAAATCCACTCGTATGTTCAAAGTGAATGTGCATCTTCTGTCCCTGAACCTTTTTTTGTCTCTACAGGTTGCATATGACCTCGGATCAAAACGATTGTTATGTCCGAAGCTATCTTAAGTACATTTCATGCCATTTTATAATCTAGTGTCAACACAAGCACCCCTAAAATTGTCATAACCTTTGCATCCGAGCTCCGTTTTGGACCATTTTCGTATCCATCTTGACATTCTCAAAGAGAGCCAGCTGATGGTGACTTCCAATCATAAGTTTGAATTAATCTTGACATAGCATAAGCTACTTTTACGGTTGTGCCACTTTTGAGTGTCAACACATACCCCCTTGTTTTTCGACAAAGCTTGCGAGCCGAAAAATAACTTGCACATAGTTTGTTTTAACGATGATGTCAACACTCCATCGGGCATTTTATATTCTTAGGATGATATTTCTGTATCAGCCACGTTTATGCTTAGGGCGATAGTTATATATCGTCCATGTTTATGCTTAGAGTGATAATTCTTTATCGGCCAATGATTTTAAATGTTTGTCTACATCATACCTTGGAGCCGATTAGCACCAATTGGCTTTAAAGAGATGGGAACGAACCTGTTCCCTATAGCACTAAGGAAATCAAAATCTGAGAGGTCACGCCCTGTTAAGGAAGTAACATCGGGATGATTTCAATCCACCGATGCATCAACCAAAGAAATACAATCTGAATTATCTGCACGAATGACTTCTACATCATCAAACTATTGTATTAAGAATTGATGCTTCATAGATGGTACACATTGGTTAGCATGAACCCAATCATGTCTAATATAATATTATTGTTACCTTGGACCTCGACGACGAAGAATGTGGTGGCCAAAGTTTTGCCTCCAAAAGTGAATTCGATGCACATCACATCTTTGGCCTATGTCTTTTCTTTTCTCTCAAATCCATTAAGTATCATGTTGGTCTTCATCAATGCATGATCATGTAATCCCAACTTCTTGAAGACCGAACATGACATAAGATTTATCACATCAGCACCATCAAGGAGCATGCTAACAACCGGCAATCTGTTAATATGACCTTTGAGGTACAATGGCTTCAAGGGTTTCACCGGTTCTTTTGGATTCTCGAAGATAGCATTCTTAGGGCCAAAATCCAGCTGGGCTGATGGAGGGAAATCTCGTCAGATACCTGCATGGATTTCCTCATGAGGTGAAGCGCATAGAGGATCGGATCGGATCAGATTACACATAGGACACAAATTTTACCCAGGTTCAAGCCCTCATGGTCAGGTAACACCCTACATCCTACATGTCAGATTGTATTGATTGTCTTTCTCTTGTGGAGAGATGAGGAGATGATAGATCTATTGTAGGTCTAATGGAGAGGTGGAATATATGTTAGCCGCCAACTTGGGAGGCCCCTCCCCATTATATATATATGGGTGAGGGCTAGGGTTACATGGCCCAAGTCGGTTTACATGGCTTGATGCCCAAGTTATCTACTAGAGTACATGTATTGCGGTACAAGTAATGTATATCCTTCTGGAGGAGGCCTGCCGTTAGTGGCGAGGGGCCTAGGCTACCTGTTGGAAATATTCCCTAGAGGCAATAACGTTATTTTATTATATTTCCACATTCATAATTAAGTGTTTATATTTCATGCTATAAATGTTATGATCCTGGAATATATATGTGATTCAGTTGAAAACTCATACGCACATGTGAAATGATAAACTGATAAAATAAAGGTTCCTAGTCTTGCCTCTAAGACTAGCTCATATGTTGTTTGTGATCATGTTTTCAGATCTTGGACATTGTTAAGTGTAACGATAGTCCTAAAACAACATTGAGATTATGACGTTGGAAGAACAATCATATTGAATCAACCCAAACTTGTTTGCTAAGAATTGAGATAACATCATCTATAATCAATTGTAGTAACATGGAGTGTTAACGTGTGATTTTTGCTCCTTATACCATGAGACTATCCTAGTCACTTCTTACCGTACATTGCACTTTGGGGTTGCTCAAACATCGCCTATAACACGATGGTCATAACGACAACTTACAGGCTCATCAGAAAGTTTGACAAGGTTCTGGATACCTTAAGAGTGGAATTTGCTCCTCCGATGATGGAGAGGTATCCTTAGGGCCCTCTCGGTGTGATGGCATCCATCATCGTCTGGCCAAACATAGGTGACTACGTCAGGCCAGACATAGGTGACTACGTCATGGGGTTGCTGGAACACAATAACGAGAAAGAAGAACAAACCGGTAACGAGGATTTTGGTATAGTGAGCATGGTGATGACTCAGGAGGATACTCATACATCCCGGGTTTTGTGAAGTATCATGAAGCAAAGGCACATGATAACCCTAGGTTCGTGTTCTCATAGGGATCGATATGGACGTCCACGGTCCCGCTGTCGGTCATTGAACGAACAATTTAGTTCATGTCTGTGAGTTACTGAACGTATAGGGTCACAAGCTTAAGGCATTCACGATCTGCTGAGTGTTAGTAGGACAGGAGTCATGAGAATATATTTGTGGAGTTATTTCTGGAATATTCAGAATAGTTCCGAGAGGATCCGGAAGTGTCTTGGGGTCAACGGAAGTGTTTCGATGAGTATCGGGTAATACCGGGTACTACCGATAAATTATATATAGGTGGAAAAAGTTTCCGGAAATGCTAATATATATATATATATATATATATATATATATATATATATATATACACACATATATATAATGGTCTATAAGTATTTATAACATTTTATATTTAATTTAAATATCAACGAGGCTAAAAAGGCCAAGAGGTGGAAGTAAACTTGGGCCAAAAAGGCCCAAGTGGGAAAGTGCCTCCCTTCCCTAAGGAAGGGGGCGAATAGGAGTGGGGGAGGAGTCCAACTCCTCCTCCCCTTTGGCCGTCGCACCAAGGAGGCTTTCCCTCCTTGGTGGTAGCCCTCCCTCTTCCCTCTAACCTATATATACTTGAGGATTTGGCCCTTCTGTATATACAAGTTTTGGGACCTCCTCTGGTTCTTCTAGTTCTAGTTCTAGCCGATCCTACTTGACTAAATACATCTAGGCTAATCCTATTGTCCTCATGATTCGAATTCTAGTGTGGTCCTAATCTCCTCCCTCTAATTCTCCAGTGATGATTAGCTTTGGACGCCGAAGCGCTGCCGGATGTTGAAGGCTGCACGCTTGCAACCAAGTAGAGAGGCAGTGATTTCGGTCTTTGGTTCGAGGGGCTATTTGCGGGAGGTATGAGGGATTGTTCATCAACGGTTCGAGGGACTCCAAGTACGATCTACACCGACATGTTTTTCTTCCGCTGCAAATCGGTCATGGTAATGATCTTCATCCCAACTCGTTATGCATCTTCATATTGATCTTGGGTGATTGTAGGTGCAATTTGTTTTGTTTTCTACTATGTTTCCCAACAGTAGCATCATGACCGGCTTTACGAGTAGATGCATGTTGCGATCTAGATCACTGATAACCCACAAGTATAGGGGATCGCAACAGTTTTCGAGGGTAGAGTATTCAACCCAAATTTATCGATTCGACACAAGGGGAGCCAAAGAATATTTGTAAGTATTAGCAGTTGAGTTGTCAATTCAACCACGCCTAGAGATTAAATATCTGAAGCACAGTGATCAGTAGCACAGTAATATGATAGTTTTGATAGCAGTGGTAACAGTAGCAATAGTAACGGTAACAATAACAATAGTAGTGATGATTTTGTAGGAGTTATGATAGTAGCAATAGCAATAGTAACTTAGCAAGAGCAATATGTGGAAAACTCGTAGGCCTTGGATCGGTGAATTTGTTGGATGATATTCATCATATAACAGTCATAACCTAGGGCAACACAGAACTAGCTCTAGTTCATAAATATAATGTAGGCATGTATTCCGTAAATAGTCATACGTGCTTATGGAAAAGAACTTGCATGGCATCTTTTGTCATACCCTCCCGTGGCAGTGGGATCCATAAGGAAACTAAGGCATATTAAGGCCTCCTTTTAATAGAGAACCGGAACAAAGCATTAACACATAGTAAATACATGAACTCCTGAAACTATGGTCATCACCGGAAAGTATACCAATTACTATCACCCTGGGGTTTACGGATCATAACACATAATAGGTGCATATGGCTTGCAAGATCAGATCTAGAACATAGATATAATGATGAAAACATAAATGATTCAGATCTGAAGTCGTGACACTTGGGCCCTAGTGACAAGCATTAAGCATAGCAAAGTCATAGCAACATCAATCTCAGGACATAGTGGATACTAGGGATCAAGCCCTAACAAAACTAACTCGATTACATGATGAATCTCATGCAACTCCTCACTGACCAGCGAGCCTACGAAGGAATTACTCACCGGTGGGGAGCATCATGGAATTGGTGATGAAGGAGGGTTGGTGATGAAGAAGACCGAAGATCCCCCTCTCCAGAGCCCCGAAGAGGCTCCAGATCTGGCCTCCCAATGAAGAATACGAGGTGGCGGTGGCTCCTATTTTTTTCTGGGAAAATAGGATTTTATAGCATCGGGATTAGGGTCAGCCGAGCCTGAGGGCCCCACCACCCAGCAAGGCATGCCAGAGGGGGTTGCGCCCCTTGTGTCTTGTGGGCAGCCAGGGGCCCCCTCTAGTGGGTCTTGGTTCCAGTATTTTTTATTTATTGGGAAATAATTTTCCAGAAAGTTTCGTCCAAATCTGAGAATTTTTATTTCTGCACAAAAACAACACCATGGCAGTTCTACTGAAAACAACATCAGTCCGGGTTAGTTTCATTCAAATCATGCAAATTAAAGTTCAAAACAAGAGCAAAAGCATTAGGAAAAGTAGATACGATGGAGACGTATCAACTCCCCCAAGCTTAACCCATTGCCTGTCCTCAAGCAATTTAGTTGACAAACTGAAAGTGATAAAGAAAAACTTTTACGAACTGTTTTGTTCGTGTTTACATATACATGCTTAAATAGCACCCAGGTTTTCAGCAAAGATCATGACTAACCATGCAAGCATAACTCTCAGAAATTATATTAGTTCATATCAATGGCATAATCAACTAGCAAGCAATAATTAGATATCTCAAATGCCAATACTTTGTCAAAACAATCATGATATAATATGACAACAGTGGTATCTCGCTAGCCCTTTTTGAGACCGCAAAACATAAATGCAGAGCACTTCCAAAGTTCAAGTAGCGACTAAACATTGTAATTCATGGTAGAAAAGATCCAGTCATGATGCATCCAACATTAACTATACACAATCCATGAGGATAACAATAGTGCTCTCAGGTCTGGTGCTTGTTTGAGAAGGTGATGAATCAACATAAAATTAAAATAACATAAAAGTAAATAGATAGCCCCTCTGCACAGGGAAGCAAGGATTTCTAGTAATGCAAGATCTCAAAGCTTAAATCAGATATAAATATAACTTTGGGAGGTGCACCCTTCCTGTTAACGTCACGACCAAGAGTTATCAATATCTTCCATGATAAACACATTAGCGGTGATTCCCAAGCGGTAAAAGTAAATGTTTACTCCCCCTCCACCAACAAACACAAGCCATGGCTATCCGAATCGACGGGTGTCATCCATACCAACAATAATCCTGGGGGAGTTTTGTTTAATTATTTGCAATTTTTGATTTCGGGACTGGGCATCCCTATTACCGGCCCCTCTCGTGCAAGGAGGAGTGAATAAATGATACGTCTCCAACGTATCTATAATTTTTTATTGTTCCATGCTATTATATTATTTGTTTTGGATGTTTTATATGCATTAATATGCTATTTTATATTATTTTTGGGACTAACCTATTAACCTAGAGCCTAGTGCTAGTTTCTGTTTTCCCCTTGTTTTTGAGTTTTACAGAAAAGGAATATCAAACGGAATAAAACTTACGCGATGATTTTTCTTGGACCAGAAGACATCCAGGAGACTTGGAGAGGGGGCCAGAGGAGTCCCGAGGAGGCCTCAAGCGTGCTAGGCGCGCCCCAGGGATGGCGTCCTGAGGGCTTGTGGGCCCCTCGGGTGTCCTCTAACCCTAATTCTTGCTCTATAAATTCCCAAATATTCCCAAACCATCATAAGCATCCAAGAAAATACTTTTCCACCGCTGCAACCTTCTGTTCCCATGAGATCCCATCTTGGGGCCTTTTCCAGCGATCTGACGGAGGGGGATTCGATCACAGAGGGTTCTACATCAACCCTATTGCCCTACGATGATGTGTGAGTAGTTTACCACAAACTTACGGGTCCACTAGTAGCTAGATGGCTTCTTCTCTCTCTTTGATCTTCAATACAATGTTCTCCTTGATGTTTGATATGTCTCCAACGTATCTATAATTTTTGATTGTTCCATGCTATTATATTATCTGTTTTGAATGATTATGGGCTTTATTTTACACTTTTATATTACTTTTGGGACTAACATATTAACCGGAGGCCCAGCCCATATTGCTGTTTTATTGCCTGTTTCAGTATTTCGAAGAAAAGGAATATCAAACGGGGTCCAAACGGAATGAAACCTTCGACAACGTGATTTTTTGGAAGAATATCATCCTGGAAACGTGGAGTTCAAGTCAGAAGGTACTCGAGGACTCCACGAGATAGGAGGGCGCGCCCTAGGGGGGGGGCCATGTCTCGTGGGCCCCTCGAGCACCTCCCGACCGACTTCTTTCGCCTATATAGTCCCACGTACCCTAAAAACATCCACGGAGAAGATAGATTGGGAGTTCCGCCGCCACAAGCCTCTGTAGCCACCAAAAACCTCTCGGGAGCCCTTCCCGGCACCCTGCCGGATAGGGGGGGGGGATCCTTCACAGGTGGCCATCTTCATCATCCCGGCGCTGGGAGTAGTTCACCCTCGGGGCTGAGCGTATGTACCAGTAGCTATGTGTTTGATCTCTCTCTCTCTCTCTCGTGTTCTCTCTCGTGTTCCCTCTATGGCACGATCTTGATGTATCCCGAGCTTTGCTATTATAGTTGGATCTTATGATGTTTCTCCCCCTCTACTCTCTTGTGATGAATTGAGTTTCCCCTTTGAAGTTATCTTATCGGATTGAGTCTTTTATGAGAACACTTGATGTATGTCTTGCCGTGATTATCTGTGGTGACAATGGGATATCATGTGCCTCTTGATTTATGTTTTGGTGACCAACTTGCGGGTTCCGTCTATGAACCTATGCATAGGGGTTGGCACATGTTCTTGACTCTCCGTTAGAAACTTTGGGGCACTCTTTGAAGTACTTTGTGTTGGTTGGATGAATCTGAGATTGTGTGATGCATATCGTATAATCATGCCCACGGATACTTGATATGACAATGGAGTATCTAGGTGACATTAGGGTTTTGGTTGATTTGTGTCTTAAGGTGTTATTCTAGTACGAACTCTTTAATAGATCGATCCGAAAGAATAACTTTGAGGTGGTTTCGTACCCTACCATAATCTCTATGTTTGTTCTCCGCTATTAGTGGCTTTGGAGTGACTCTTTGTTGCATGTTGAGGGCTTGTTATATGATCTATTTATGTTATTATTGTTGAGAGAACTTGCACTAGCGAAAGTACGAACCCTAGGCCTTGTTTCCTATCATTGAAATACCGTTTACACTCACTTTTATCGCTTGCTACCTTGCTGTTTTTATTATTTCAGATGACAAAAACCTATATCTACCATCCATATTGCATTTGTATCTTCATCTCTTCGCCGAACTAGTGCACCTATACAATTTACCATTGTATTGGGTGTGTTGGGGACACAAGAGACTCTTTGTTATTTGGTTGCAAGGTTGCTTGAGAGAGACCATCTTCATCCTACGCCTCCTACGGATTGATAAACCTTAGGTCATCCACTTGAGGGAAATTTGCTACTGTCCTACAAACCTGTGCACTTGCAGGCACAACAACGTCTACAAGAAGAAGGTTGTGTAGTAGACATCAAGCTCTTTTCTGGCGCCGTTGCCGGGGAGGCTAGGTAAAGGGCACTCACTCACACCCCGTCAACTAAGCTCTTTTCTGGCGCCGTTGCCGGGGAGGTGAGTGCTTGAAGGCATATCTTTAGATCTTGCAATCTAGTCTTTTAGTTTCTTGTTTTATCACTAGTTTAGTTTATAAAAGAAAACTACAAAAAAATGAAGTTAAGTTTGTCTCATATGGTTCGTGTTTTTAATATCTTTCGTGAGAATGATGGAAGGGAAAATTGTGCTCAAGTGCTAGAAGAAGAATGCATTAGAATGTTTGGTACTATATCTTTGAATGATGAGCATGATTGCAATGTTGTTAGTATGAATTCCTTGAATATCCATGATGCTAATGATATGCAAAGCCACAAGCTTGGGTAAGCTATGTTTGATGAATATGATATTTTTTGTCCCCCAAGTTTTGATGAGAATATTTACTATGATGAAAGCATGCCTCCTATTTATGATGATTATATTGATGAAAGTGGGTTTGGAAGAGTGTAAACTTTAGGAAGTAGTGATCCCACTATTTTGGAGGATGTTGAATCTTATTGTGATGAACATGAAAGTGGATTTGGAAGAGTGTCAACTTTATTTAGTGATGATTCCACTATTTCGGAAGAGGTTTCAATTGATTATGAGAACAAAGTTGCTATCTATGATGATTATTGTGATGACTTGTATGCTATTAGGAATAATGATAACCATGAAACTTGTCATCATGATTTTAGTTTTCAATTGGATTATGCCTCACATGATAATTATTTTGTTGAGTTTGCTCCCACTACTTTTGATGAGAAGAATTTTGCTTATGTGGAGAGTAGTAAATTTTCTATGCTTGTAGATCATGAAAATAATGCTTTAGGTGCTGGTTATATTGTTGAATTCATTCATGATGCTACTGAAAACTATTATGAGGGAGGAATATATGCTTGTAGGAATTGCAATAATGTCAATTTTCCTCTCTATGTGCTTAAAATTTTGAAGTTATGCTTGTTTTGCCTTCCTATGCTAGTTGATTATTGTTCCCATAAGTTGTTTGCTCACAAAATCCCTATGCATAGGAAGTGGGTTATACTTAAATGTTCTAGTCATATGCTTCATGATGCTCCCGTTATGTTTCAGTTCTTATCTTTTATGTGAGCATCATTGCCATCGTCATGCCTAGCTAGAAAGGCATTAAAGAAAAGCGCTTGTTGGGAGACAACCCAATATTTACCCTTACTGTTTTTGTGTGTCCACGTGATTATGCTACTGTATTAATCATGTTTTGTAGCTTTTGTTTCAATAAAGTGCCAAGTAGGACCTTTGGGAAGACTTGGGTGAAGTTTATGTGATCTTGCTGTAGTAAACAGAAACTTTAGCGCTCACGATAATGGCTGCCATTTTTTACTATAGAGTTATTTTAGGTTGATTCTTTTTGCAGATAATTAATAGACAAATTACTCAGGTCCAGCAATTTATTTCATAATTTTTGGGGTTCCATAAGTATACGTTTGATACAGATTACTACAGACTGTTCTGTTTTTGACTGATTCTGTTTTCATTGTGTTGTTTGCTTATTTTGATGCATCTATGGCTAGTATTAAGTGGTATGAACCATAGAGAAGTTGGAATATAGTAGGTTTTACACCAATATGAATTTAGAATGAGTTCATTACAGTACCTAAGTGGTGGTTTTATTTTCTTATACTAACGGAGCTTACGAGTTTTGTGTGGTTGAAGTTTTCAAGTTTTGGGTAAGGATTCGATGGACTATGGAATAAGGAGTGGCAAGAGCCTAAGCTTGGGGTTCCCCAAGGCACCCAAAGGTAATATTCAAGGACAACCAAGAGCCTAAGCTTGGGGATGCCCCGGAAGGCATCCCCTCTTTCGTCTTCGTTCATCGGTAACTTTACTTGGAGCTATATTTTTATTCACCACATGATATGTGTTTTGCTTGGAGCGTCATTTTATTTTGTTAGTGTTTGCTTGCTGTTAGTTAGAATGATGTTTTGCATCTTTAGTTTCAATAATAAAGTCAAGGATAGCCTTTGCCATGCTTATTTTGCTAAGTATACATGTTGCTGTTTGAGAACAGAAAGTTTACCGCTGTTGCAAAAATTCCCTAGAAAAGTCAGAGAATGGTATAACGTTGAATCTTTTTGAATATTAAGCTCTGATAAATTTATTACAGTGGTAATTTTAGTTCATAATTTTTGGATTCAGGGAAGTATTGTTACTCTTGCATTCTTTACAGACTGTACTGTTTTGACAGATTGCTGTTATGGTTGCATTGTTTGCATATGTTTGCTTGTTTAATGATTCTATTTGAGAATAGGAGTATTAAATATGCAGAGACATTTAGTATTCAATGTTGAATAATAATGTTAGTGATTTGTTACAGTAGAAGATGATATGGTTTTGCATTGGTTTATACTAACCTATCTCACGAGTTCTTGTTGAGTCTGTTGTGAATGAAGCTTTTGATAAAAAGAAAAACCGTGACATGTAAGGAATTAAGGAGACACAAAAGCTCAAGCTTGGGGATTCCCAAGGCACCCCAAGATAATATTTCAAGAAGTCTCAAGCATCTAAGCTTGGGGATGCCCCGGTAGGCATCCCACCTTTCCTCTTCAACAACTATCGGTTAGTATCGGTTGAGCCTAAGTTTTTGCTTCTTCACATGAGTTGTGCTATCCTTGCATTGTCATTTTATTTTGTTTGCTTGATGTTTGAATAAGATACCAAGATCTGAAATTCTTTATTGAGAGAGAGTCTTTGCATAGTTGCATAATTATTTAGCTACTCATTGATCTTCACTTATATCTTTTTGGAGTAGTTTGTCGTTTGCTCTAGTGCTTCACTTATATCTTTTAGAGCACGGCGGTGGTTATATTTTGAAGAAATTGCTAGTCTCTCATGCTTCACTTATATTATTTTGAGAGTCTTAAACAGCATGGTAATTTGAACGAAAACTTACATAGGAAGTGAATTGGATGCTATGATCAATTTGATACTTGATAATTGTTTTGAGATATGGAGGTAGTGATATTACAGTCATGCTAGTTGAGGTGATTATGAAAAATACTTGTGTTAAGGGTTGTGATTCCCGTAGCATGCACGTATGGTGAACCGCTTTGTGATGAAGTTGGAGCACAATTTTATTTATTGATTGTCTTCCTTATGAGTGGCAGTCGGGGACGAGCGATGGTCTTTTCCTACCAATCTATCCCCCTAGGAGCATGCGCGTAGTGCTTTGGTTTTTGATGACTTCTAAATTTTTGCAACAAGTGCATGAGTTCTTTTGATTAATGTTGAGTCCATGGATTATACGCACCCTTTCACCCTTCCATTATTGCTAGCCTCTCTTGTGCAGCGCAACTTTCGCCAGTACCATACACCCACCATATACCTTGCTCAAAACAGCCACCATACCTACCTATTATGGCATTCCCATAGCCATTTCGAGATATATTGCCATGCAACTTTCCACCGTTCCGTTCATTATCATTATGCCACACATTACTTTTGTCATATTGCTTTTTGCATGATCATGTAGTTAACATCGTATTTGTGGCAAGGCCACCTTCATAATCTTCATACATGTCGCTCTTGATTCATTGCATATCCCGGTACACCGCCGGAGGCATTCATATAGAGTCATATCTTGTTCTAGCTTTGAGTTGTAAATCCATAAAAGTGTGATGATCTTCATTATTAGAGCATTGTCCTAGTGAGGAAAGGATGATGAAGACTATGATTCCCCCACAAGTCGGGATGAGACTTCGGACTTTACAAAAAGAAAAAAAAGAAGAAAAAAAAGAGAAAAAAAGGGAGGCCAAAGAAAAAAAAGAAGAAAAAGAAAAAAAGAGAAAGAGAAAAAAAAATAAAAAGAGAGAAAAAGAGAGAAGGGACAATTGCTACTATCTATTTTTCCACACTTGTGCTTCAAAATAGCACCATGATCTTCATGATAGAGAGTCTCATATGTTGTCACTTTCACATACTAGTGGGAATTTTTAATTATAGAACTTGGCTCGTATATTCCAATGATGGGCTTCCTCAAAAGTGCCCTAGGTCTTCGTGAGCAAGCAAGTTGGATGCACACCCACTTAGTTTCTTTTGTTGAGCTTTCATATATTTATAGCTCTAGTGCATCCGTTGCATGGCAATCCCTACTCACTCACATTGATATCTATTAATGGGCATCTCCATAGCCCGTTGATACGCCTAGTTGATGTGAGACTATCTTCTCCTTTTTGTCTTCTCCACAACCACCATTCTATTCCACATATAGTGCTATGTCCATGGCTCACGCTCATGTATTGCGTGAAAGTTGAAAGAGTTTGTGATTATTAAAGTATGAAACAATTGCTTGGCTTGTCATCGGGGTTGTGCATGATTAAATACTTTGTGTGATGAAGATAGAGCAACAGCCAGACTATATGATTTTGTAGGGATAACTTTCTTTAGCCATGTTATTTTGAGAAGACATGATTACCTTGATTAGTATGCTTGAAGTATTACTATTTCTTATGTATTTATAAGCTTTTATCTTGAATCATTTGGATCTGAACATTCATGCCACAATAAAGAGAAATTACTTTGAGAATCATGCTAGGTAGCATTCCACATCAAAAATTCTGTTTTTATCATTTACCTACTCGAGGACGAGTAGGAATTAAGCTTGGGGATGCTTGATACGTCTCCAACGTATCTATAATTTTTTATTGTTCCATGCTATTATATTATCTGTTTTGAATGATTATGGGCTTTATTTTACACTTTTATATTACTTTTGGGACTAACCTATTAACCGGAGGCCCAGCCCATATTGTTGTTTTATTGCCTGTTTTAGTATTTCGAAGAAAAGGAATATCAAACGGAGTCCAAACGGAATGAAACCTTCGACAACGTGATTTTTTGAAAGAATATCATCCTGGAGACGTGGAGTTCAAGTTAGAAGATACTCAAGTACTCCACGAGATAGGAGGGCGCGCCCCTAGGGGGGGGCGCCTCCTGTCTCGTGGGCCCCTCGAGCACCTCCCGACCGACTTCTTTCGCCTATATAGTCCCACGTACCCTAAAAACATCCACAGAGAAGATAGATCGGGAGTTCCGCCGCCGCAAGCCTCTGTAGCCACCAAAAACCTCTCAGGAGCCCTTCCCGGCACCCTGCCGGAGGGGGGGGATCCTCAACCGGTGGCCATCTTCATCATCCCAGCGCTCTCCATGACAAGGAGGGAGTAGTTCACCCTCGGGGCTGAGGGTATGTACCAGTAGCTATGTGTTTGATCTCTCTCTCTCTCGTGTTTTCTCTCGTGTTCCCTCTATGGCACGATCTTGATGTATCCCGAGCTTTGCTATTGTAGTTGGATCTTATGATGTTTCTCCCCCTCTACTCTCTTGTGATGAATTGAGTTTCCCCTTTGAAGTTATCTTATCGGATTGAGTCTTTTATGAGAACACTTGATGTATGTCTTGCCGTGCTTATGTGTGGTGACAATGGGATATCATGTGCCTCTTGATGTATGTTTTGGTGACCAACTTGCGGGTTCCGTCTATGAACCTATGCATAGGGGTTGGCACACGTTCTTGACTCTCCGTTAGAAACCTTGGGGCACTCTTTGAAGTACTTTGTGTTGGTTGGATGAATCTGAGATTGTGTGATGCATATCGTATAATCATGCCCACGGATACTTGAGGTGACAATGGAGTATCTAGGTGACATTAGGGTTTTGGTTAATTTGTGTCTTAAGGTGTTATTATAGTACGAACTCTTTAATAGATCGATCCAAAAGAATAACTTTGAGGTGGTTTCGTACCCTACCATAATCTCTATGTTTTTTCTCCGCTATTAGTGGCTTTGGAGTGACTCTTTGTTGCATGTTGAGGGCTTGTTATATGATCTATCTATGTTATTATTGTTGAGAGAACTTGCACTAGCGAAATTATGAACCCTAGGCCTTGTTTCCTATCATTGCAATACCGTTTACGCTCACTTTTATCGCTTGCTACCTTGCTGTTTTTATTATTTCAGATGACAAAAACCTATATCTACCATCCATATTGCACTTGTATCTTCATCTCTTCACCGAACTAGTGCACCTATACAATTTACCATTGTATTGGGTGTGTTGGGGACACAAGATACTCTTTGTTATTTGGTTGTAGGGTTGCTTGAGAGAGACCATCTTCATCCTACGCCTCCTACGGATTGATAAACCTTAGGTCATCCACTTGAGGGAAATTTGCTACTGTCCTACAAACCTGTGCACTTGCAGGCCCAACAACGTCTACAAGAAGAAGGTTGTGTAGTAGACATCAATGTTCTTGGAGATCTATTCGATGTAATACTTTTTTTGCAGTGTGCTTGGTGAGATCCGATAAATTGTGGGTTTATGATCAGATTATCTATGAATATTATTTGAGTCTTTTCTGAACTCTTTTATGCATGATCAAATATCTTTGTGTTTCTCTTCGAACTATCGGTTTGGTTTGGCCAACTAGATTGGTTTTTCTTGCAATGGGAGAGGTGCTTAGTTTTGGGTTCAATCTTGCGGTGTCCTCACCCAGTGACACAGTAGGGGTAGCGAGGCACGAATTGTATTCTTGCCATCAAGGAAAAAAGATGGGGGTTTCATCATATTGCTTGAGTTTATCCCTCTACATCATGTCATCTTACTTAAGGCATTACTCCGTTCTTATGAACTTAATACTCTAGATGCATGCTGGATAGCGGTCGATATTTGGAGTAATAGTAGTAGATGCAAAATCGTTTTCGTCTACTTGACAAGGACGTGATGCCTATATTCATGATCATGGCCTTGGATATCGCCATAACTTTGCGCTTTTCTATCAATTGCTCAATTGTAATTTTGTTACCCACCATATGCTTTCTTCAAGGGAGAAGCCTCTAGTGAAACCTATGGCCCCCGGGTCTATTTTCCATTATTTTTTTACGTTTTAGTAATCTTTTATATCTATCTCTATCGGATCTCATCCTTGCAAGTGACCGTGAAGGGATTGACAACCCCTTTATCGTGTTGGGTGCAAGTGTTTGATTGTTTGTGTAAGTGCATAGATTGGAGACTTGCTTGTACCTCCTACTGGATTGATACCTTGGTTCTCAAACTGAGGGAAATACTTATCTCTACTTTGTGCATCACCCTTTCCTCTTCAAGGGAAAAAACAACGCAAGCTCAAGAAGTAGCAGAAAGAATTTTTGCCGCCGTTGCTGGGGAGGTTCTACATCAAGCCTACCAAGTACCCATCATACACTCTCATCTCTTGCATTACATTATTTGTGATTTGTCTCTTGTTTTCCTCTCCCCCACTTCTAAAATGTTTTCAGAAAAACACATAAATATTTGCGTTTTTTATTCGCCCTTCTTTTGTTTGTCTTTTCGTTTGCTTGTGTGATCGATTGCTTGCTTTGTGATGATGACTCAAGAGAATACCAAGTTGTGTGACTTTTCCAACACTAATAATAATGATTTTATTAGTACTCCGATTGCTCCCGCCACTAGTGCGGAATCTTATGAAATTAATGTTGGAGATATGCCCTAGAGGCAATCATGTATGATGATATTTCCTATGTGTTTATGAATAAAGATAGTCCTTGGACATTATCAATGATGTGTATCAGCAAGTATGTGACTTGTTTGTGGGACTATGCATTGTATGATGACTGTCCTAAAAGGTTCCTAGTCGAAAGGGCTATGTGGGCGCGCAACCGACTAGACTAGCATATGACACGGTCGATGGCTTGGTTTCACTAGCCATGGAGCATTGGGTGCTAACCGTATAATATGGACTCGGAAGGATCTGGTCGGATTCGACATAGTCGGATCTGAGTCGAGATAAGGCCCGAGTCGGACAGACCCAACTATGAGACGCAGCGATATGTCATCTGTGAGTCTCTAGTACAACATACGTTCTATGTCCTAAGACCTGAGCTGACGCATGTGCTCGGGATGGTGACAGACCTGCTTTGGGCCAACCAAACGCTACTCCGTAACTGGGTAGTTACAAAGGTAGGTTTCAGGCTTGTCCAGACCCATGCTGCGAGACATGGTCAAGCAAGATGGGATTTACCCCTTCGATTAGGAGAGATATACTCTGGGCCCTCGTGTGATCCGACCAGGATAAGCATGGCCATGCGACAAGGATTATGAGATAATCCGGATAGTGGCCGACATCACTGGAACAAGAAAGAGGTCGGGCTAGCACAAGGATGACAATCTCGCCTTGAGCCCGACAACATATATCATGTGGCAAAGGGAACAAAAGTGTGAAATGTTGTACAGGTTCGCCTAACCAGCTTCATAGTCTGCTTGGTGTTCGGCATGCCTTCCTAGAGGCCGCTACCAACCATGCAGTTCGGAGGTGATCTGAACTGCGACCAAGCTGACTTGAACCTAAGGGGTCGCGCACTTAAGGGAAGGAACCTACGAGGTCGGATCCGAGGACACTAGTCGGATGTGATCCGAACTGTATTCGGATTGTGGCCGAGTAGACTTGTGGGCTTTAGGGTTTGTGCGAGGCCCAAGTGTTGAGCCCGCGACGGACGCCTATATAAAGTTGAGGTGCGGCACACTCATGCGATTGATCGCTTCGGCGCTGTCACTAGGGTTTGCATGTGTTGCGAATAGCCACCTCCACTCGCCGCCGGTTGTGTGACCGGACCTAGCAGTCTGTCGCACGACGTTCCTCCTGCACACACGGATACCGTTAGAGGTGATGCACTTGCGCCGCTCTGGCGAACCTGTTTGCGGGATCCGGTTGGCTACATGGGAGACCGACAAGGAGGAGATGACTCCGGGAACGTGAAGCGACTCCGGAAACGCGCTGCCTCAACTCTACTTCCGTTGCACGACACTGCGCGTCTAGTGGTAATGATCTGTGATCCATCTCCCATAGCATGTTCCTGGTTGTTCTGCGCATAGGAAAATTTTAATTTGCAGTCGACGTACCCTACCGTAGATCCCAACAATTAATGCCGCTTTGTTGAATCTTGTTATGAAATAACAATTTTTTGGCCTTCCTAGTGAAGATGATGCATCCCATCTAAATACTTTCATTGAGTTGTGTGATATGCAAAAGAAAAAAGATATGGATAGTGATATTGTTAAATTGAAGTTATTTCCGTTCTCACTACGAGATCGTGCTAAAACTTGGTTTTCATGTTTGCCTAAAAATAGGATTGATTCATGGAATTAGTGTAAAGATGCTTTTATTTCCAAGTATTTTCCTCCGGCTAAGATCAACACCCTTAGTAATGAATTTTAAGCAACTTGATCATGAACATGTTGCACAATCTTGGGAGAGGATGAAATTGATGATAAGAAATTTCCCTACTCATGGTTTAAGTTTATGGACGATCATACAAACAAATTATGCTGTATTGAATTTTGCATCTAGAAATCTTTTAGATTCTGCTACGGGAGGTAGTTTTATGAAAATCACATTAGGAGAATCTGTTAAACTCCTAGATAATATTATGGCAAATAAATCTCAATGGCACACCGAAAGATCTTCTACTAGTAAAAAAGTGCATGCGATTGAAGAAATTAACACTTTGAGTGGAAAGATGGATGAACTTATGAAATTGATTGCTAGTAAGAGTGCTCATATTGATCCTAATGACATGCCTTTGTCCACTTAGACTGAGAATAATAATGAATCTATGGATGTGAATTTTGTTGGTAGGAACAATTTTGGTAATAACGCGTATAGTGGTGATTTCAACCCTAGGCCGTTTGCTAGTAATTCCTCTAATAAATATGGTAATTCCTACAACAATTATTATGGAAATTATAATAATATACCCTCTTATCTTGAGAACAATAATAAAGATTTCATCAATTCTCAAAAGAATTTCAATGCTATGGTAGAAGAAAAATTTCTTAAGATTTATGATTTGACTAGGAACGTTGATAGAATTTATCTTGAGGTTGATTCTTTGAAGATTAGATCTATGCCACCCAAGCATGACATTAATGAATATCTAAAAGCTATTAAAATTTATATTGATGAATGCAAAGAAAGAACCGCTAGGATGCATGCTAAGTGGGATTGGTTTGTAAAAGCGTGTTCTTCTATTTCTTGTGATATTAATGATGAAGATATTAAAGTGATTGATGTGACTCCTATTGAATCTTTGTTCTCTATTATAAATATTGATAAAGAGGGGACTGGAGATGATTCAACATTAGCTAGAAGGCGTGCCAATAATTTGGAGTTTAAAGATCTTAATGATAGAATTGATAAAAGTGGGATTGGAGAGGTCAAAACTTTAAGTAGCGATGAACACACTCTTTTGGATTTCAAGGACTTTAATTGTGATAATTGTTCTTTGATAGATTGTCTTTCCTTGTTGCAATCCATGTTGAATTCACCCCATGCTTATAAATAAAATAAAGCTTTTACTAAACATATCGTTGATGCTATGATGAAATCTTTTGAAGAAAAACCTGAGTTGGAAGTTTCTATCCCTAGAAAGCTTTATGATGAGTGGGAACCTATTATTAAGATTAAAATTAAATATTATGAGTGCTTTGCTATGTGTGATTTGGGTGCTAGCGTTTCCATGATTCCAAAAACTCTATGTGATGTGTTAGGTTTCCGTGAATTTGATGATTGTTCTTTGAATTTGCATCTAGCGGATTCCACCATTAAGAAACCTATGGGAAGAATTAATGATGTTATTATTGTTGCAAATAGGAATTATGTGCCCGTAGATTTTATTGTGCTTGATATAGATTGCAATCCTGCATGCCCTATTATTCTTGGTAGACCTTTCCTTAGAACGATTGATGCAATTATTGATATGAAAGAAGGAAATATTAGATTTCAATTTCTGTTAAGGAAGGTGAGGGAGTCCTGGACTAGGGGGTGTCCGGATAGCCGAACTATCATCATCGGCCGGACTCCAAGACTATGAAGATACAAGATTGAAGACTTCGTCCCGTGTCCGGATGGGATTTTCCTTGGCGTGGAAGGCAAGCTTGGCGATACGGATATGTAGATCTCCTACCATTGTAACCGACTCTGTGTAACCCTAGCCCTCTCCGGTGTCTATATAAACCGGATGGCTTTAGTCCGTAGGACGGACAACAATCATACCATAGGCTAGCTTCTAGGGTTTAGCCTCCTTGATCTCGTGGTAGATCTACTCTTGTAACACACATCATCAATATTAATCAAGCATAACGTAGGGTTTTACCTCCATCAAGAGGGCCCGAACCTGGGTAAAACATCGTGTCCCTTGTCTCCTGTTACCATCCGCCTAGACGCATAGTTCGGGACCCCCTACCCGAGATCCGCCGGTTTTGACACCGACATTGGTGCTTTCATTGAGAGTTCCTCTATGTCGTCACCGATAGGCTCGATGGCCTCTTCGATCATCAACAACGACACAGTCCAGGGTGAGACCTTCCTCCCCGGACAGATCTTCGTATTCGGCGGCTTTGCACTGCGGGCCAATTCACTTGGCCATCTGGAGCAGATCGAAAGCTATGCCCCTGGCCGTCAGGTCAGATTTGGAAGTTTGGACTTCACGGCTGACATCCGCGGGGACTTGATCTTCGATGGGTTCGGGCCACAGCCAAGCACGCCGCACTATCACGATGGGCATGATTTAGCTCTGCAGTCGGACAGTACCCTGGAGGCCGCACTCGAGTCCGCTCCGATCTTCAATTCGGAGCCGGTTGCGCAGATCGAGGACGGATGGCTAGACACCGCCTCGGGGGCTGCAACCTCTACGGCGATAGAGCCGAACACTGACCTTGTCCCTCATGAAGCTCGTGACTCCGAGGTGCCGGACTCCTTGCCGGACTCCAAACCTCCCGCGCCCCCTCCAATCGAATCCGATTGGGCGCCGATCATGGAGTTCACCGCAGCAGACATCTTTCAACACTCACCTTTTGGTGACATCTTGAGTTCTCTAAAGTATCTCTCATTATCAGGAGAACCCTGGCCGGACTGCGGTCAGGACGGTTGGGATGCGGACGACGAAGAAATTCAAAGCCCACCCACCACCCACTTAGTAGCCACTGTCGACGATCTAACCGACATGCTAGACTACGACTCCGAAGACATCGACGGTATGGACGACGATGCCGAAGACGACCAAGAACCAGCGCCTACCGGGCACTGGAAAGCCACCTCATCATATGACGTATACATGGTGGATACACCAAAAGGAAGCGATAATGAGGAACAACGGGACATGGTGAAGGACAACTCCACCAGCAAACAACCAAAATGGCGACGCAAGCGCCGCCCAAAGTCCCGCCTCGATAAATACGGCACACATACAGACCCGGCCCTAGAGCAGGGCGAAGCAGTGGACGGTGAACACGCAACCAAGCAATCATCCGAACACGGTGAACTGGACAAGCAACCCATGCCCGGCAAAAACAAGAACCTAGACGATCTCACGCCGAACACATCACCAGAGCATAAGAACCTTCATAAAAGGCTCGTCGCTACCGCAAGAAGTTTGAAGAAGCAAAAGCAGAAGCTCAAAACAGCAGAGGGCGCACTCAGAGTGAGATGGAGCAAAGTACTCAATACTGCAGATAAATATGACGCTATTCGCCAGGCAAAGAGTTACCCAAAGCGCAAGTTGCTGCCCGAATTCGTGGAGGAGGCCTTAGAGCCCCCGCAGTCAAAAAAGAAAGAGGCCGCCTGGCCGGATAGACGACCAGATGACAGGCTAAGAGAAGCAAGGGGCTCCGCACACATGCCGGCACACAATCAGCATAAAGATCCTCAGAAAAAGGATGACCCAGTCAGGTCTATCTATGGGACAAAAAAGAAGACTCCAGGAAGCAACACAACCCGCCGAGCGTTTGAAGACAACGGCACACCCAAATACAGGGGCGCTGCACACCCACAATGTTTCACCGACGAGGTACTGGATCATGAATTTCCAGCGGGATTCAAACCCGTGAACATAGAGGCATATGACGGAACAACAGACCCGGAGTTTGGATTGAGGATTATATCCTACACATACATATGGCTAGAGGAGACGATCTCCACGCCATAAAATACCTACCCCTCAAGCTCAAAGGGCCAGCTCGGCATTGGCTCAAAAGCCTCCCAGAAAATACCATTGGAAGTTGGGAAGAGCTCGAGGATGCGTTTCGAGCAAATTTTCAAGGGACCTATGTCCGCCCTCCGGATGCAGACGATTTAAGTCACATAACTCAACAGCCCGGAGAGTCAGCATGCAAATTCTGGAACATGTTCCTCACCAAAAAGAACCAAATAGTCGACTGTCCGGACGTCGAAGCCTTAGCAGCCTTTAAGCACAACGTCCGAGACGAATGGCTCGCCAGACACCTCGGCCAGGAAAAACCAAGAACAATGGCTGCACTAACAAGCCTCATGACCCGCTTTTGCGCAGGGGAGGACAGCTGGCTGGCTAGATGTAGCACCAGCGACCCGAGTACATCCGAAGTCAGGGATGGAAATGGAAGATCATGACGCAGAAAAGATCAGCGCCGGAATAAGGAAAATGGCCCAAATAGCACGGCGGTCAATGCCGGATTCAAAAGCTCTCGGCCGAATAACAAAACACTGCCCCTAAAGGACAATATTGACGAGCTATCCAACCTAAACAAAATTCTGGATAGGCTATGTCAAATACATAGTACCTCCGGGAAGCCTGCAAACCATACCCACAGAGATTGTTGGGTCTTCAAACAGTCCGACCGACTTAACGCCGAACGCAAGGGGCTCGACACACCAAGCGAAGACGACGACGAACCCCACAAGCAGAACGCCGGAAAACAGAAGACTTTCCCACTAGAAGTCAAAACAGTGAACTCACTTCATGTGATAACACGAAAACACAGTGCGGCACCTGCCATACCAGGACACCATCCACAGAATGGGGATAGACCCTACCAAAATTCACCGTAGCAGAACTTCCTTCAAAGGAGTGACGCCCGGCCTTTAAGCCAATTGAACAGGCTCTGTACCACTAGAGGTTGTGTCCGGTTCATCCGACAACCTCCGTCGCGAAAAGCTCACTCTCCATATCGCCCCATTTCACAGTGGCCCTCAAGCACTACTGGGACGCGAAGCTTTCGCCCACTTTAACGCAAATCTCATTAAAGAGTGACTCCGAGTGTTCCTCGACCACGGAGAACGTGAGGCCGCCTTGACAGCCACACACTAATCTGACCTTGCAGGTCAAAGCCCCTAAAAACAGGTCATTCAGACCTCGGACATGGTTAGGTGAGTCCGGCGTAAATAAACAAGGGGCTTCCCAGCTGCATACCCCTTTACAAGGGGTTGCGCATATAAACGATGAGAGCCAATAAAGCTCAACTTTATTCATCTTCCAAATTATACTTTATTTTAAATGCAACCTTTGCACGATATTTCTTCCAAACTAAGTCCTTCTCTTTTACAGATGAAGCACGTGCTACACCCGTCCAGGATACAGCACAACGGAGACACAGGCGCAGACGTGCAGCAGGGACCCGTTGCAAGGATTCTTTTCAGATTAAGACCCTGCGTAAACCTTTCTTACTGTCTCTTGTTGATACTTATCCCCTGGTTTTCTACCATAACCGAGGAGGAGGCTGGCGTTTTGGCATCGGCCGCGTCAGAAGTTCCCGTCTGTACCTGGACACTAGGGGCTTAGGGCATTGTTCTGCCTGGTATCATAAAGACCGAACACCTCAGGGAGTGTCCGGCGTCTCGAGTTAGGCCTTATATGCATCAGCTCCGAATCATGTCTTTGGTCAAATGTTGGGTTTGCCCGGCTCCTGTGTTTTGCTGCCTTACGTTCCGCTCCATCGGCTAACGCGGCACCAGGAGAACTACTGCGATTGTGCCCCGGTTCGGCCGGGCGAGCACCTCAGTAGAGAAAGCCGAAAACTGACTGTCATGATATAGCGAGAGACTGGTCAACCACTCGATCGACTATTGGAATGTTTAGAATTCCTCTGTTTTGACGAAGGACCGCTTCCCGGTCAGGCACATACGTGCCCCAAGTTCGGAGAGCGTGGTGCCTCTAGGGGCTATATAGTAGCCCCACCATCGAGCTCCTATGGCTAAGTGAAAGTGATAAAGCATTATAGTCCAGTTGCCTAGTTTGCTATGCTATCACCTCCTTCAAAGGACCAAGACGTTGGATTAAGTGTGAAAAAGTGCTTTTCTTTTTTGCAAACACCCCCGCACCATGTGTGTGGGGGCTGAAGCCAAAGACTGCAACTTTCAGGTTATTCATACATATACGGCCGCACAGGAGATAGTTCAATACTTGAACGCACAAGTATAAAAAGCTATTGCATTATAAACATGATCTCACAAATCATACACGTCATTTGAACATGACATCTTTCGAGCACTGCGACTCTATTAAACGAGCGCCCTGCAGGACTTCCTCAAAATAGTGCTCGGCGGGTAATCGGCTCTTGTCCGAACCCCGGGATGGAACAACGGTGGCATCCATGTCCGCCCAGTATGTCTTCACACGGGCGAGAGCCATCCGTGCACCTTCTATGCATGCCGACCGCTTCATCGCCTTGATATGCGGCACCGCCCCAAGGAATTGCTGCAACAAGACAAAATAACTCTTTGGCTTGGGCCTTTCCGGCCACATATGAGTGACCACATCCGTCATGGCAAGTCCGGACAATCTATTCAGCTCAGCCCACTCAGCCAGCCGATCAGTCAACGGAAGAGGACGCTCCGGACTATGGAATTGAGACCAGTAAAGCTCTTCCATTTTGTGATCCTTCTGGCTTCGGAAGTGCACGACTGCGTCTGCCGCACTCGCCGCCAAATCCAGATAAGGATCCTCCGCACCACACAACTGGCCCAGCTGAGCATACTTCGGATCCGTGAACTTCCTACGCAGAAGAAAGGGCTTTCAAGCCGCAATGTCTCTGGCTTGACGCAGTTCCTCCTTCATAGCCCGCATCTCACTCCGGGCATCCTTGACTTCGTCGCCGGCCTTCTTCAGGCCCTCTTGCTCCACTCGGTGTTCTCCTTCAAGAACCTCACAACGGTCGGTAGCATCTTTTAATTTCAAGGCCATTCCGGCCAACTCTTCCCTGCTTCGGCAGTGAGCAGCCTTTTCGGCTTTTAGCTCTTCTGCTGCCTTCAAGGCAGCCGCATTACTTATCCTGGCTTGCTCCTTGGCTCGAGCAAGCTCTGCTCGAAGATCTTCCACAGCAGCGGTGCCATCTGCATCAAGCATACAAATTGTAAGGAACGGACAACAGCTCCCTTACTAGGCAACCGCGGAGCAACCACCTACCTTGCGACTCGTTAAGTCGTTTATTGACTAGCGTGATGTCCGCATCCGCAACATCGAGTTGCCTCTTCAGTTCGGCAACTCCATCAGTCCGGCTGGCCACCGAATGTTCCGCCACCTGCATAGGAAAGGCGACATTCTATAACTGAGATTATGATCCTTGGCACGTTATCGCTTTCGACAGCATACCAAGTCTCAGGGGCTACTATCTATACAGGGCGCACTTCATGTGCAAAACTGTCAAAAGGTATGTCATTTTTTGCGTACCTCAAACCCCGTCAGCAAGCTTCCGATGGCCTCATACAACCCGCTTTCGGTGGATGAGATCCTTTCAATCACCGTACTCATTAATGTGCGGTAATCTTCCGAGATAGACGCCCTCTTGAGCAAATCCTGCAGCTCCACCGGCCGTACTCCAATGGGTGCCGGACTTTCCGGCCCCGCCAGAGTCGGGGAGACTCTCCATGCCGACACCTCAGGGTTGTCCGCCCCGCCCGACGGGGCGGCAGATGGAGGCGTCTCGCTTTCTATCATCTCCGGAGGAAGGTCCCCCAAAGTTGAGCTCTGCTGAGATGGGCTGAGATCCGAACTACAAGGTGAAAACTTCGGTTACCTTTGGAAATAATATAGGGGCATTCCCTATTAAAAAATTCCCCCTTTTTACTTACGGCTCGCTGGAGGTCTGATTCCTATGGGGAGACTGTGCGGCTGGGGCCCTTCCCGGCACAGGACCTTCCGGTGCAGATTTCTTTCCCCGCTTTGAGGCCTTGGCCTCCGGGTCTTCGGAAGCAGTCCTCTTCTCCCCCTGGAAGGAGGGACTCTCGATTCCCCCCTTACTGAAAGCCTCCTTGGCGGAGGTGGTAGTTTCCCTGTGCCCCCCTTTGCCCTCCTCCGAAGGCGCAAACTCCAACATTTGATTAACACGGGATCCGGTGTGGTCTCAGGGAGGGGGGCCGTACACCGTATCAGTTTTGCTTGCGCTATCCACTCCTGTCAAAGGGATAGCTAGTTAAAAGGCAAATCCATGATAAATAAATGGACCATATGTCAAGACACAGGGCTACTTACTTGAGTATCCGGGCGATTGCAGCTTAGGCCGGCGTCCTCGGTCAAGTCCGGACGCATCTCTTGCAATCCGAAGAACAGTTTGTACATCTCCGCCGGTGTCAAACCCATGAAGTGTTGGAGAGCTCATGGCCCCTCCGGATTAAATTCCCGCAGGCGGAGGGGGCGACGCTTGCAGGGCAAAAGGCGTCGGATCAGCATAACCTGTGCCACCACCACCAGATTGATCTCCCTTTCTTGGAGGTCTCGAATCTGGCCCTGCAACAGGGGTACGTCTTTGGACGACCCCCAGTTAAGCCCTTTGTTGACCCATGACGTCAGCCGTTGTGGAGGGCCCGAGTGAAAGATGGGCGGCGGCTTCTGCCTGCTGCCCCTTGGAGCGGTGATATAGAACCACTCCTGTTGCCACGAGCCGAGCTCCTCCTGAAAAGAGCCCTCGGGCCATGGAGCATCGGCCCTCTTGCTTATAACCGCCCCGCCGCACTCTGCTTGACGCCCCTCAATCATCTTCGGCTCCACGTTGAAGGTTTTGAGCCACAAGCCGAAGTGAGGGGTAGTGCGGAGGAAGGCTTCACAAACGACAATGAATGATGAGATGTGGAGGATGGACTCTGGAGCCAAGTCATGGAATTCCAGCCCATAGTAAAACATGAGCCCCCTCACGAAGGGATCCATCGGGAAGCCTAAACCCCGACGGAGGTGAGGCACGAACACAACGCTCTCGCCGGGCTCGGGAGTAGGAATAACTTGCCCTCGGGCAGGCAACCTATGCGAAATCTCGTAGGTCAAGTACCTGGCGTCTCTTAGCTTTAGCACGTCTTCTTCCGTGACGGAAGAGGGCATCCACCGGCCTCGTAGGTCAGAGCCGGACATTGTCGAAGGTCGAAGGTACCCGAATCTGGAGCCCTGGGTGTTGGAACTCAGGGGCGAGGGGCGGATTCGATTGAAGATTGAAGAAAAAGAACTGGCCTTGGTCTCATTATAAAGAGGAAGAATACCAAGAGCTGTCCCCGTGACCGTTTGGAACCCGCCTTCGATGGAGGGGGCGTGGCAACGGGCGCGGTTGGGTTACCCACGTCCGTATTAATGGGAATCCCGGAATAAGGGGAACACGATCTCTGCTTCGACAAGACGTGCCAAGGAAACCGCTTCGCTAAACGCGCAGAGGTGGTATAATAAAAACAATTCGAGTAAAGGCTTGGTAGTGGTGTGATGTCACGCCATGAAATACGTCAGCAGGTTGAACTTATGTAAATATTATTCTCTCTACGGTGGTATGTGGAAATTATTTTGCAGAGCCGGACACTATCCTGGTGTTCACAATCTTCTATAAATTATTCGGAGGAGGAACCCACCTTGCAATGCCGAAGACAATATGTGCGCCGGACTCGTCGTCATTGAAGCCTGGTTTAGGGGCTACTGAGGGAGTCCTGGACTAGGGGGTGTCCGGATAGCCGAACTATCATCATCGGCCGGACTCCAAGACTATGAAGATACAAGATTGAAGACTTTGTCCCGTGTACGGATGGGACTTTCCTTGGCGTGGAAGGCAAGCTTGGTGATACGGATATGTAGATCTCCTACCATTGTAACCGACTCTGTGTAACCCTAGCCCTCTCCGGTGTCTATATAAACCGGATGGCTTTAGTCCGTAGGACGGACAACAATCATACCATAGGCTAGCTTCTAGGGTTTAGCCTCCTTGATCTCGTGGTAGATCTACTCTTGTAACACACATCATCAATATTAATCAAGCAGGACGTAGGGTTTTACCTCCATCAAGAGGGCCCGAAGCTGGGTAAAACATCGTGTCCCTTGTCTCCTGTTACCATCCGCCTAGACGCACAGTTCGGGACCCCCTGCCCGAGATCCGCCGGTTTTGACACCGACAGAAGGGCATGGAACACTTTCCAAGAAAGAAAATTAAGTTGTCATATGAATCTATTATGGGGGCTACTTATGGATTGCATAAGAAAGATGACAATACCTAGATCTATGTTCTATGCCTAGCTAGGGGCGTTAAACAATAGCGCTTGTTGGGAGGCAACCCAATTTTATTTTTATAATTTTTGTTTTTGCTACTGTTCTTGAATAAATAAACATTATTACTTCTGTAGTAATTGTGTTTTGGAGCTTTTATTAGTGTTTGAGCCAAGTAAGACCTTTGGGATGGTCTATGGTGATAGTTGATTTGATCTTGCTGAAAACAGAAACTATTGTGCCCAGTAACAGAATTGTTTAAAATCACAGAAGCGTGATAAATCATGATTTTTCTATGCAAGATTTATATACAAATTACCCTGGTAGTCCTAAGTTTTCAGAATTTTTGGAGTTACATAAGTATACGAAATTTCCAGATTGCTACGGACTGTTCTGTTTTTGACAGATTCTATTTGTGTTGTTTGCTTATTTTGATGAATCTATGTGTAGTATCAGGGGGTATGAACCATGGAGAAGTTGGAATACAGTAGATATAGCACCAATATAAATTAATAATCAGTTCACAACAGTACCTAAAGTGGTGATTTATTTTATTATACTAACGAATCGTATGTATTTTCTGTTGATTTTGTGTTGTGAAGTTTTCAAAATTTTGGTAAAGATTTGATGGACAACGGAATAAGGAGTGGCAAGATCCTAAGCTTGGGGATGCCCAAGGCACCCTAAGGTAATATTCAAGGACAACCAATCATCTAAGCTCGGGGATGCCCCAGATGGCATCCCCTCTTTTGTCTTCAATCCCTTGGTAAATTTACTTGAGGCTATATGTTTATTCACCATATGATATGTGTTTTGCTTGGAGTGTCTTGTATGATACGAGTCTTTGCTTTTTAGTTTTCCATAGTCATCCTTGTTGTACACACCTTTTGAGAGGGACACACATTAATCGTGAATTTGTTAGAATATTGTATGTGCTTCACTTATATCTTTTGAGCTAGGCAATTTGCTCTAGTACTTCACTTATATCTTTTTAGAGCATGACGTTGGTTTTATTTTATAGAAATTGTTGAACTCTCATGCTTCACTTATATTATTTTCAGAGTCTTAAACAACATGGCAATTTTCTTAGGTTATGAATTTAGTCCTAATATGATAGGCATCCATGAGGGATATAATAAAAACTTTCATATAAAGAACATTGAATAGATGAGAAGTTTGATTCCTTTCATTTATTTTGAGATATAAAGATGGCAATATTAGAGTCATGCTAGTTAGTAATTGTGGATTGCTAGAAATAATTGTGTTAAAGTTTGTGATTCCTGTAGCATGCACGTATGGTGAACCGTTATGTGTTGAAGTTGGAGCATGATTTATTTTTTGATTGTCTTCCTTATGAGTGGCGGTCGGGGACGAGCGATGGACTTTTCCTACCAATCCATCCCCCTAGGAGCATGCATGTAGTACTCTGTTTCGATGACTAATAAATTTTTTCAATAAGTATGTGAGTTCTTTATGACTAATGTTGAGTCCATGGATTATATGCACTCTCACCCTTCCACCATTGCTAGCCTCTCTAGTACTACCAACTTTCGCCGGTGCATTACGCCCACCATATATGTTCCTCAAAAAAGCCACCATACCTACCTATTATGGCATTCCATAGCCATTCCAAGATATATTGCCATGCAACTTCCGCCGTTCCGTTTTGTTTGAAGTTTCGAGTTGTAAGTAAATAAAAATGTGATGATCATCATTATTAGAGCATTGTCCCATGTGAGAAAGGATGATGGAAGCTACGGTTCCCTCACAAGTTGGGACGAGTCTCCGAACTTTACAAAAATAAAAGAGGCCAAAGAAGCCCAAATAAAAAAAAGAGGCCAAAGAAGCCCACCAAAAAGAAGAAAAAAAGGAAAAAAAGAGAAAAAAAGATATAAGTGAAGATCAATGAGTAGTCGAACAATTAAGTAGCTATGTGAAGACTCTCTCTCATAAAGAATTTCATATCTTAATATTTTATTCAAACAGGAAACAAAATAAAATGACATTCCAAGTATAGCACCACCAATGTTAAGAAGCAAAAACTTAGGCTCAACCTAGGCTAACCGATAATTGTTGATGAAGAAAGGTGGGATGCCAACCGGGGCATCCCCAAGCTTAGCTGCTTGAGACTTCTTGAAATATTAACTAGGGATGCCTTGGGCATCCCCAAGCTTGAGCTCTCGTGTCTCCTTAATTCCTCTCAGATCTCGGTTTCCCTAAATCTTAAAAACTTCATGCACACAAAACTCAATAAGAACTCGTGAGATAAGTTAGTATAAATCCATGCAAAACCTTATCATTCTCTACTATAGCAAATCATTAAAGTTATTATTTGATATTGCATACTAATTGCCTATGCCTATTTAGTACTCATATCCTCAAATAGAATCATTAAACAAGCCACCATATGCAAACAATGCAAACATAACAACAATCTGTCTGAACAGGTCAGTCTATAAAGAATGCAAGAGGAATCATACTTTCCTAACTCTAATAATTCTAAAAAATTACCACACTGTAGAAAATTTGTTGTTAATCATTGTGTAATAATTACAAGATTTTATCATATTCTGACTTTCCAAAAGAATTCGGACAGTGATCGAAAACTTTCTGTTTTCAAAACAACAACATATAGACTTGTAAAATAAGCATGGTGGAGGCTATCCTTGACACTTTTATTGAAATAAAAGGTACTAAACCTTATTCTAAATAACATCAAGCAAATCTAAACAAAATAAAATGATTCTCCAAGCAAAACTCATATCATGTGATGAATAAAAATATAGCTCCAAGTAAATTTTCCAATAGACGAAGAAGAAAGAGGGGATGCCTTCCGGGGCATCCCCAAGCTTAGGCTCTTGGTTGTCCTTGAATATTACCTTGGGATGCCTTGGGCATCCCCAATATTAGGCTCTTGCCACTCCTTATTCCATAGTCCATCCAATCTTTACCCAAAACTTGAAACCTTCACAATACAAAACTCAACATAAAATCTTATGAGCTTCGTTAGTATAAGAAAGTAAATCACCACTTAGGTATTGTTGTGAACTCATTATAAATTCATATTGGTGTTATATCTACCGTGTTACAACTTCTCCATGGTTCATACTCCTCGATACTACCCATAGATTCATCAAAATAAGTGAACAACACATAGAAAACAAAATTTGTTTAAAATAGAATAGTCTTTAGTAATCAGGAAACTTAGTATACTTCTACAACTCCAAAAATTCTGAAATATTAGGACAACATAGGTAATTTGTATATAAATAATGTGTAAAGAATTCAGGTCAAAAGCACATTCCAGTGAATTTTCAAAATTCCTGAACTGAGAGCAAAAGTTTATGTTTTTGCACATAATCAAGTCAACTATCATCCACACTATGCCAACGGATTTACTTGGCACTTTATTGAAACAAAAGTTATAAAACATGATTACTGCAGTAGCATAATCATGAGAACACACAAAAACAGTAGGAATAAATGTTGGGTTGTCTCCCAACAAGCACTTTTCTTTAATGCCTTTTAGCTAGGCATGATGATTTCAATGATGCCCACAGAAAAGATAAGAATTGAAACATGATGGGAGTATCACAAAGCATATGACTAGCACATTTAAGTCTAACCCGCTTCCTATGCATAGGGATTTTGTGAGCAAACAATTTATGGGAACAAGAATCAACTAGCATAGGAAAACAAAACAAGCATGACTTCCAAAACTTTCAACATAAAGAGAGGAAACTTGATATTATTGCAACTCCTACAAGCATATATTCCTCCTTCATAATAATTTTCAGTAGCATCATGAATGAATTAAACAATATAACTATCAATATTAATGATCCACTAGCATAGAAATTTTATTACTCTCCACATAAGCAAATTTCTTCTCATTCATAATAGTGGGAGCAAACTCAACAAAATAACTATCATGAGGTACTTGATTGGTTAATCCAATTGAAAATCAAAATCATGATGACAAGTTTTATGGTTATCATTATTCTTTATAGCATACATGTCATCACAATAATCATCATAGATAGCAACTTTATTCTCATAATCAATTGAGACCTCTTCCAAAATAGTGGAATCATCATTAAATAAAGTCATGACCTCTCCAAATCCACTTTTATCACTATAATCATCATAAATAGGAGGCATGCTATCATCATAATAAATATTCTCATCAAAACTTGGGGGACTAAAAATATCATCTTCATCAAACATAGCATCCCCAAGCTTATGGCTTTGCATATCATTAGCATCATGGATTCAAAGAATTCATACTAACAACATTGCAATCATGCTCATCATTCAAATATTTTATGCCAAACATCTTATTGATTTCTTCTTCTATCAATTGAGCACAATTTTCCTTGCCATCATCTTCACGAAAGACATTATAAAGATGAATAATATGAGGCAACCTTAATTCCATTTTTTGTAGTTTTCTTTTATAAACTAAACTAGTGATAAAACAAGAAACAAAAAGATTCAATTGAAAGATATAAAGATATACCTTCAAGCACTCACCTCCCCGCCAATGGCGCCAGAAAAGAGCTTGATGTCTACTACGCAACCTTCTTCTTGTTGACTCGTGTTGGGCCTCCTAGCGCAGAGTTTTGTAGGACAGTAGCAAATTTCCCTCAAGTGGATGACCTAAGGTTTCTCTATCCGTGGGAGGCGTCGGATGAAGATGGTCTCTCTCAAACAACCCTGCAACCAAATAACAAAGAGTCTCTTGTGTCCCCAACACACCCAATACAATGGTAAATTGTATAGGTGCACTAGTTCGGCGAAGAGATGGTGATACAAGTGTAATATGGATGGTAGAAATATATTTTTATGAACTGAAAAAAATAAAAACAACAAGGTAACAAGTGATAAAAGTTTGTAAAAATAGTATTGCAATGCTTGGAAACAAGGCCTAGGGTTCATACATTCACTAGTGCAAGTTCTCTCAACAATGATAACATAAATGGATCATATAACAATCCCTAAATGAGCAACGAAGAACCACTCCAAAGTTCCTATCGCGGGGAACATAAGATGAAATTGCTTGTAGGGTACGAAACAGCCTCAAAGTTATTCTTTCTGATCAATCCATTAAGCTATTCTTATAATTGTCACAAACAACCCTAGAGTTTGTAGTAAAATAACACCATATGATACACATCAATCAACCCTAATGTCACCTAGATACTCCAATGTCACCACACGTGTCCAGGAGTCAATTATACGATATGCATCACACAATCTCAGATTCATAATATTCATTCCAACACAAAGAACCTCAAAGAGTGCCCCAAGATTCCTACCGGAGAAACAAGGACGAAAACATGCATCAACCCCTATGCATAGATTACCCCAATGTCACCTCGGGAAGCCGTGAGCTGAGTGCCAAAACATACATAAAGTGAATCAATAAAACACCCCATTGTCACCACGGGTATCCCATGCAAGACATACATCAAGTGTTCTCAAATCCATAATAGTATTCAATCCGATAATAGTGAAACCTCAAAGGTAAAACTCAATTCATCACAAGAAGGTAGAGAGGGAAGAACACTATAAGATCCAACTACAATAACAAAGCTCGTGGTAATCAAGATCGTGCCAAATCAAGAATACGAGAGAAAGAGAGAGAGAGAGAGAGAGAGAGAGAGAGAGAGAGAGAGAGAGAGAGAGAGAGAGAGAGAGAGAGAGAGAGAGAGAGAGAGAGAGAGAGACCAAACACATAGCTAATGGTACATACCCTCATCCCCGAGGGTGAACTACTCCCTCCTTGTCATGGAGACCGCCAGAATGCTGAAGATGGCCTCCGGTGATGATTTCCCCCTTGGGCAAGTGGCCGGAATGGGGTCCCGAGAGGTTTTTCATGGCTATAGAGGCTTGCGATGGCGAAACTTCCGATCTAGGTTTCTTTTTGGGAGTTTTGGGATTTATAAGAATTTTTGGCGTCGGTTTCATGTCAGGGGGGTCCACGACGCAGCGGCAAGACAGGGGGCGCGTCCTCCACCCTTGTCATCACCTCGGGACTCTTCTGGCCCAACTCCGGTGCTTCAGGGGTCTCTTTTGGTTCATAAAAAATCACCATAAATTATCAGTCCATTCCGAGAACTTTTATTTCTGCACAAAAAATGACACCACGGTAGTTCTGCTGAAAACAACGTCAGTCCGGGTTAGTTCTAATCAAATCATACCAAAATCATATAATTTTTTTGTACATATGGCATGAATACTTCATAAATTATAGATACATTGGAGATGTATCACTCACATGCATCGATATCAATTGATGGGCATCTCCATAGCCCATTAATTTGCCTAGTTGATGTGAGACTTTCTCCTTCTTTTTGTCTTCTCCACTACCACCATATTCTATTCCACCTGTAGTGCTATATCCATGGCTCATGCTCATGTATTGCGTGAAAGTTGAAAAAGTTAGAGAACATCAAAAGTATGAAACAATTGCTTTGCATGTCATCGGGGTTGTGCATGATGAAATACTTTGTGTGATGAAGATGGAGCATAGCCAGACTATATGATTTTGTAGGGATAACTTTCATTTGCCATGTTATTTCGAGAAGACATGGTTGCTTTATTAGTATGCTTGAAGTATTATTGTTTTTATGTCAATATGAAACTTTTGTTTTAACTCTAATGGATCTGAATATTCATGCCACAATAAAGGAAATTACATTGATAAATATGTTAGGTAGCATTCCCCATCAAAAATTCTGTTTTTATCATTTACCTACTCGAGGACGAGTAGGAATTAAGCTTGGGGATGCTTGATACGTCTCCAACGTATCTATAATTTTTTATTGTTCCATGCTATTATATTATGTCGTGGAATTGTCACGGCAGATGTCCTAGTATGATGACTTAGTCATGAGGCCATCGCAACTAGGTTAACTTAAATGGGTTAAACGGGACAAAGGACACAGGAGTTTATACTGGTTTGGCCCCTTGCAGTGAAGGAAAACACCTAATCCAGTTTGAGGTGGTATTGCTTATATCTCGATTACCAGGGAGCGATTCCGCTTGACCTAGCTTTCGATCTCTTGTTTCTTGCCCTGAATCACCACCGGGTCGTCCCTTTATATACACAGGTTGACGTCCGACGACTCACGGAGTCCCAACCGTCTCATAGACAACGTGTCCGGCTCAATGACTAAATATACTTGCCTTACAATATAAGTCATACACATATGGCGGTTTACCCCTGTGGGCGTTAAGTCGCCTTTGGGCTTTGGGCCCTTGGTTCATGAGCCACCATCTTCAACATCCTCATGGGCTTTGTATTGATGAACCGCCATAGGTATAACCCAGCCCCTCCTGGGCGGGTCATACCCAATAGCCATATCCCCAACATTAGGCCCCAGATTGATTTGAACTTGTTCAAGTCAATCTTCAACACTTAGAAAAATCCTTCCTTCTTTATTTTTGCGAGATCTCATAACCCGCCATGACGTCATTTCCTACGATTATGGTAACCCGCCATGACGTCACCTGTCATTAATATTACACAAACCCTAAATCTTAATAAATTTTTTCCTTAATAACCATCTCGAAAATTGAGGCGTCCGAGCGGCTGGATAATCATTCTTTGGCCTCCTCATTTTTCGCACCCACCTGTTACCCTTCTCCTTATAAATAGGGTCAAGCATCCCTCCTTTAATTTTCCCTGTTTTTCCTTCTTGTCTTCCACCTCTCTCCGTGATGCATCTGCACGCCTGAGCACTGCCGCCACCGCGAAGCGCATCGTCTTCCTCGACCTTGGCCACTGCATCGACCTAAACGGGACTAGAGAAAATGCGGTGCCTCTTCATTGCTCATTGGATCCAGTAAGCACCTTATCTTCTCCACCACAGATCTCCCTTAGGGTTTCTGCAGTTCTTATGAGTTCATCATCTTTCTTCATCACGCTTCCATTTAATCCTTACTTTGATCGAAAAATGGCCTTTAAAATATGCAGAACTTGTTTCTATCCTTCGTCTTAATCACTGAACATACCCTTTAGATGCAGAAATCTCGCCCATGTGCTAGTTCCTTTGTTGCTGCAATATTTAGTTTTTGATTTATTTTCTTTTTTCACATAGTTCTAGATCCAAATCACCCACTCTAGCCTGTAAAACATGTTTATTCAACACCTAGCAGATTTCACTCTTGATAGATATCAATCTCGTCATGGTGGCCCCTTTTAAGCCGCCACTCTGAATATATACTGTTAACTTTTATCCCCGGCTTAGCAAATCAACTTAAACCGGACATATTTTTCTTTTAGGCATTTTTCTTGCGATGCCGAAGATAGTCACCTCATGCAATTGGGTTCCTTCCATTGTCACCAAAAATACGCTTGAAGATTTTGTCAAAATCGGCTATTTGCCTGCAAGAGATGTCCTATCTTGGCATGCTCCCAAGGCAAGTGAGAGAAAACCTCAGCCGCGGGATGGTGAGGTCATTGTTTTTACTGACCATATGAACCAGGGCTTCTCAGCACCTGGATCCAAGTTTTTCCAAGATGTTCTGCACTTCTTCCAACTGCATCCTCAAGATATCGGACCCAACTCCGTATCAAACATCTGCAAGTTTCAAGTATTCTGTGAAGTATACCTTCAAGAGGAGCCCACTGTTGATCTCTTCAGGGAATATTTCTATTTGAACCGGCAGAATGAATTTACAATGGCCCTAGCTTAGAACTTGGTGGGGTCTCAATTCAACGGAGAAGAGATGCTATCTTCCCCTATGCCCACTTGCCAAGCCATCCCAAAGATCGGAACCAGACATGGTTTTATTGCAAGGACACCTCTCCGGCTGACGAGAATCCACTATCGGGTTATCATGTCCAGCGACTTGATCCAAAACATCATCTTCCTGAGAAGCTTACCGCTGTTGAGCATGCCAAACTTGCACCTACTATCGCAAAGGTCAAAGCCCTGCTGGGGAACGGGTTAACCAGAGTTAACTTGGTTCGATTCTAGGTTTCCTGGCGAATCATACCCTTGAGCCACCGATCCGGCTTAATGTGCACTTATACGGGTGATGTAAAGGATCCACTGCGCCACAGCTCTGATTCTTTAATTGATAATGCAGTCAATGAAATGACAAAGACCTTTCTAAATGAGAGCCTGGAAGACTGCAACAAAGTGGGATTGAACCCTTTCTGCGAATCTAACCCGGCACCAGATGTGAGTCTCTAAATCACTTATTTTTCCTTACCATTCAAATGTTGTATTAACTCAACCTTTGATGATTTTCACAGGCTGAATCCGATTTCTAGAATAAAGAATATGACCATGAAGCTGCCAAGAAAGCCAGGGCTAAAATGAAAGCCGTCAAGAGAACCGCCAAGAAGAACAAGAAGGAATTAAGTACTTCCGAGCTGTTTGAACTGGACGATAACTCTGGGTCGGAGGTAGCTCTTGACTCCCTTGGTTCCTTTTTCAACTATCTTATTGACATTGATTATCATCAGGATGACATGGGGGCCAGTCAAGTGGTCGAGGAAGAGGTAACTATCATTTCCTCGGGCACAGAGCCTTTGCCAAGACATAAAATTCGAAGAGTAACCCAGAAAGTAAACTTTTCACACCCCTTGGCTCATCCTCACTTTATTTTGAAGCAACAACAGCACGAGAGCCGGTGACAGACTCGGACCAGCGGAGGTGAAGAATTATCTTCCGGCTTACCAAATACTCCAGCTCCAAGGAAATGTCGAAACAAGGTCATCCCAAATTTAAACTTTTTTATCCACTGGCGGGTCTCATTCGCCAACCACTTAATTATTCCGATTCAAACTTCCAGGAGGCTTCTCGCTCTTCTTCCGGTGACTCATCACAGACCTAGTTGCCGGCATTCAAGACTGCTCCTGGATAATAACAATTTATTCTTTTTCTATCTTCTTATGCTCCTTTATATTTGCACTGACCTGTCATGACCCATGTAGTGGAAAGGCCAAGCCTAGCAAGAAGGCAAAGGTAATCAAGCCAGCTGAAGACCCCAAAGTTCCTGAACTGGAGCAACCTATTCTAGCGTCTGACACCTCCGCGCCACAAGCAAAAGAACCTATTCATGATGCTCCGCCAGAAATTCTTGACCTTTCCGTTGACCAGACAAACAACAAACCTTTGAATATAGAATCATCAAGCCCCATTAAACCAGTTGGAGCACATGCTGATGACGTGATGATCACTAGCACCAGCTTCAGAGAGCCGGGAAGACCTACTATCTTGGCAAAAGACTCCACCAAACAACAATATATTGAGAAGCGAAAAGTGAGATTTGACATTGCCAACTACTCTCAATTGAGCATTAATGAAGTATTCTCTGGTTATCTCAACCAAGTGCACACCAGCCGCGACCTTGAAGTTGACATGGTGAAGCACATGCATAAAAAATATGAGGTATGGACTCCTGCTTTAATCAATTATGCATATCCTGTCAGCCCCCAAGTCTACTGTGTATGATAGGATTAATATGCTGTAGACTTAGAATAACCCTGAATATAAATAGCATCCTTGATAGAATCCTTCAAAATCCGGCTTGCACTATCTGAGTTAAACCAGGTCTTTAAAAATTGTGTCCGTAACCTCCAAGGGCCGATTTAATCAGGATGAATGAACCGGTACTGTTCACAATTGTTTATAATTGAAAGCTTAGCTATGTAGCCCCCATGAGTCGGTTGTGGTTGTTTACAACCCAACCGGGTCATCATAAGATAATAATGAAACACGAGTAATATGCATTAGCCCCCAATTGCCAAGTGCTCTTGCTTGCAAAGTGCTTAGGACTTGTTTATATGTACCTTTGTATGAAGAATTTTTCCGTACTCATTGCCCCCAAGTGTCGAGCGATGTTGCTTGCAAAAGGCTTAGGACTTCATTTCTGTAACCCAGATATGAATGTGTTCACAAATCTGTGCTTGTACAGGACGCCACTGCTCAACTTCAATCGCAATTGGCTGATGCAAAGACTCGGGTGAAGCAGCAAGAATCTGAGATCCGGAAAGCTGACTCAAAATTCCAATTTAGCTTGGCTGAAATGGGAGAACTGAAGACCAGTTTTGAGGCTGAAAGAAACGCCTGGGATGAAGAGAAAACTGCCTTGACATAGCGGGCTGAAAAGGCGGAGGCGGCTCTTCAAGAGGTGACCACTGAGCTTACCGGTTTAAAACACCATGTATCCCAGATGGTTTCTGCTATCTTTGGTGCGTCACCTTGCTAGTATCAAAATTGAATATCCTCCTTGATGGTATAAACCGCCTCTAACCAATCCATAATTATTACTCAGGTCCCAGGAGCAACAATCTTAATCAAGAGATGCTTGTGAAGCTCAAGGCTGTTTATACACTTGTTGAACAATTATATACTGGAACTCAGCGTGCTCTGGCCACAATTTCTCCGACTAATCAAGCACCTACTCTCTTGAGTGATGTCTTGAAAAAGATTTATGTTCTGCCTGCTAGGATTGATGAGATGAAGCAGTCATCTGCAAGAGCCAGTGCCGTGATAGCTTTAAGCCGGGCCAAGGCATGGCTAGCAGAGCTAGACCCGGCCGATATAGCTACTAGGTATCCAAGCTTAGAAGAAGATGGCCTTCCTTTGAGAAGAAAGACTTCGCTGCCTGCATGAAGGAGATACGTCCCCTGGCCAACCTGATTGCAAATGAAACGCATCTTTCAAGATAACAACCGACTTATGACATGGAGAATCAGAAGATGCCCACGCCGGCTTATAAAGTGATGGATCTAATTCCCCCAATATGTAAGCATACTTTCGCTCCTGAAGTTGAACCGTCCGAACTTATAGATGATTAAGCTGAATTCCAAGCCTTGTGTAGCATCGATTGGTCATCACCAAATTTCCAAATGGCGGAGGAGGACGAAGAGCCGGAGAAGGATGATCCAGAAGCCTCAAGTCGTCAAGGCCAAGAAGAGTGATCCGCTGGGTGGTTCAAAATATGTGATCCTTAGAAAACACTTGATCTCTTTGGCTCCCTGAGTCATGTAATAGGCTAATGAAACTTTGCTCTGTCATGCCATCATGCACGTTTGTGTTTTGCCCAACACTGTTTGATCCACCACTTGAAAACTATCATTTTATACTTATGATGACGTTGATTTATGTAGATGAGATTTAGTATTATCCTGCACATAAGTAGAATCACAAGAGCCCTGGCGGTTTACCGCAGGGTGGGTCATAATATCCCATATAAAACCGTTGGTGCTTAAAACTGTTTATAAGCAAGGCCCGTTTAAACATAAGTAGATATAATTAAAAATATCATACCTGTGATATGTGATTAAACTGCCAGCTTACCATATTAATGAAGTAAGGGTGATAACCCAAAACTTAGAAGACAATACTTCCAAATATTTAATATCATCATATACTGGTGACTTATCGTCCAAAGCCAGACCGGGTTACCAGAGACCACATATACACTCAAATATGAGCTGTAAGAAGTGAGTCTACATGGCCTGAATCACTTTAAACCATATGTCAATATGGTACCAAGATGAACCCAAAAAAATGTTCAAAAAACAAATCAAAAGCGAGAAAACGAGGCTTTCATAGGCCGCCAAGCCGAAAGCTTCGAGGCTTTCATGGGCCGCCAAGCCACTGAGTTAAACTTTTACACTTTGTGAAACCGGCCTCACATGACCGCCATATTAACATTGACAAGTTCAGGGTCTATGTAAGACTGACTGTCAAGAGTTCGGCTTGTCATTCCGGGATTACCCGGGCGGAGTGGCAGCTTCTGCGAAGCAGGAGAACCCGGAAGGTTTTGGTGAATACACCTGGTGCTCCAAACCAGCTTAGAAGGGTAGTAACGTTATGTTCTCTTGGATGAATACACCTATGTTTGAACAGGAAGCCCCCAAGTGCTTTTGTAACCATGGCGTATAAGCAGGACCAAGAGGGATATTCACAGCTATGCTCAATGAGCAGGAGGCCCCCAAGTGGTTTGTGGCGTTGAGCCGATCAAGAGGGATATTCATAGCTATGCTCAATGAGCAGGAAGCCCCCAAGTGACCATTGAAAGTGTGGCATTGAGCCGATCAAGAGGGATTTTCACAGCTATGCTCAATGAGCAGGAAGCCCCCAAGTGACCATTGAAAGTGTGGCATTCAGCCGATCAAGAGGGATATTCACAGCTATGCTCAATGAGCAGGAAGCCCCCGAGTGACCTTTTTTTAATGAAAAAGACTCATTATTCTTGGAAATGAAACAATAGAGGCCCTGCTTTATTTGGGGTGCCTGCTTTATTATAATCATCATAATACATACATTGTAAGAGCCGGTGGCTCAAGTGTAGTAAGGCCAAAGATGAGCAATATTCCATGGTCGGCGGGTGTCATCCTCCGACTTACGTGAGCCCTTGTGGTCTCGAATATCGATAAGGTAGTATGGCCCATTGTTCAAATTCTTGTTGACCACAAAGGGTCCTTCCCAAGGTGGGGATAGCTTGTGTATATCAGTTTGATAAGCCGGAGCACTAAGTCACCTTCTTGAAAGGTTTTGGTCTTAACCCGGCATTTGTGATAACAATGCAGATCTTGTTGGTAAATCACCAAGCGAGCCACCGCAAGGTCACGCTCCTCATCTAACAGGTCAAGTGCATCCTAATGTGCTTTTTCATTATCAACTTCAACATAAGCCACCACGCGAGGCGAGTCGTGACATATGTCACTAGGGAGAACCGCCTCTGCTCCATAAACCACGAAGAAAGGCGTGTAACCCGTAGATCTGTTGGGGTAGTATTGATACTCCATAGCACTGAAGGTAACTCCTCCACCCAACAACCCGGTGTCCTCTACAAAGGAACCATAAGCCAGGGCTTGATGCCTCTCAATTTTTTTGATTGGCTCTTTCAGCTTGACCATTGGATTGTGGGTGAGCTACTGATGATACGTCAAGTCGAATATGCTCACGTTGACAAAACTCTTTCATAGCACCCTTGGAAAGATTAGTGCCATTATCAGTTATAATGATGTGGGGAAAACCAAAACAAAAAATCACCTTTTTGATGAATTGAACCGCTGTTTCCGCGCCACACTTACTGACCGGCTCTGCTTCAACCCACTTTGTGAATTTGTCAACTGCCACCAAAAGGTGGGTCTTCTTATCCTTGGACTTTTGAAAGGCCCAACCATATCAAGCCCCAAACTGCAAACAACAAAGTAATTGGAATCATCCTTAATTCTTGAGCTGGCGCGTGAGCTCGCCATGAAAATTTCTGACAACCATCACATTTATTGACCAAATCCTCTGCATCAGCATGACCTGTCAGCCAATAAAATCCATGACGAAAAGCTTTGGCCATGAGAGATTTAGAGCCGGCATGTTGACCACAATATCCTTCATGAATCTCGCGAAGAATCTCACGACCCTCTTCAGGAGAAACACAACGTTGAAACGCCCCAATAACACTGCAATGGTGTAACTCTCCATTGACAATTGTCATCAATTCAGACCAGCGGGTTATCGTCTAGCCAAGGTTTCATCCTCAGGTAACTTGCCTAAGGTCATATAAGCCAAATATGGAACTGTCCAATCAGGAAGAGCCGCCACCAATTGTGCCTCCGGGTCAGGAATAGCAAGATCTTCCTCTGTAGGCAACTTAACTGAGGGGCTATGCAGAATATCCAAGAAAGTGTTAGGTGGTAACGGCTTATGCTGGGACCCCAACCAGCTCAAGGCATCAGCCGCCTCATTTTTCCTCTGATCAATATGTTCCACTTGATAACCCTTGAAGTGCCCAGCAATAGCATCAACCCCGCGGCGATAAGCCACCATGAGTGGATCCTTAGAATCCCATTTGCCCGAAACTTGCTGAGCCGCTAAGTCTGAGTTGCCGAAACATCTCACCCGGCTTAAATTCATCTCCTTAGCCATCCGAAGACCATGTAGCAAGGCTTCATAGTCAGCTGCATTGTTAGTACAGGGAAACATCAACCTTAAAACATAACAAAACTTGTCACCTCGAGGGGAAGCTAAGACAACACCTACCTCCGAGCCTCCAATTGCCTGGATCCATCAAAGTGAATAGTCCAATATGTGTTATCTGGCTTCTCTTCAGGCATCTGCAGCTCTGTCCAGTCATTGATGAAATCCACAAGTGCTTGAGACTTGATGGCCGTGCGAGGCATATATTTCAAACCATGATGTCCAAGCTCAATGGCCCACTTGGCCACCCGACCTGTGGCTTATCTGGTTTGAATAATATCCCCTAAGGGAGCAGAACTAACCACAGTGATCGGATGACCCAAAAATACTGCTTAAGTTTCCGACTAGCCATGAACACCCCATATATGAGCTTCTGTCAGTGTGGATACCTCTGCTTGGACTCAATAATCACTTCACTGATATAATAAACTGGCCGTTGAACCAGATATTCCTTGCCTGCTTCCTTCCCTTCTAACACAATAGCTACGTTGACAGCCCGGGCATCAGCAGCCACATATAATAACAACGACTCCTTATCAATAGGAGCAGCAAGGACTGGCGGCTCGGCTAGCTGTTTCTTCAAAGCTTCAAACACGTCATTAGCAGCATCACTCCAAACAAAGTGATATGTTTTCTTCATCATCTAGTACAGTGGTGTAGCCTTCTCACCCAACCGGCTTATGAACCGGCTTAAGGCAGCAATACGACCCGCCAGACGTTGAACATCATTGATACATGCCGGCTTTGCCAAGGAGGTAATGGCCTTTATCTTCTCCGGGTTAGCTTCAATGCCTCTGTTAGAAACCAAAAACCCAAGAGCTTACCTGCTGGCACACCAAAAACGCACTTGTCCGGGTTAAGCATCATCTTGTACACCCAGAGATTGTTGAAGGTCTCCTTTAAATCATCTATCAAAGTTTCCTTCCTTCTGGATTTCACCACAATATCATCCACATAAGCATGAACATTGCGCCCAATCTGATTGTGAAGGCAATTCTGCACACATCACTGGTAAGTTGCCTGGGCACTCTTGAGCCCAAAAGGCATAGACACATAGCAGACGGCTCCAAAGGGAGTGATAAAAGTTGTCTTCTCCTGGTCCTTAACTGCCATCTTGATCTAATGATAACCAGAATAAGCATCCAAAAAACTCAAACGCCCACAACCCGCTGTAGCATCAATGATTTGATCAATACGAGGGAGAGCAAAAGGATCAGTCGGACAGGCCTTGTTGAAGTCCGTGTAGTCCACACACATATGCCAAGTGCCATTCTTCTTAAGTACCAGCACCGGATTAGCCAACCACCCAGGATGAAAGACTTCAATAATGAACCCAGCCGCCAAGAGTCGGGCCACTTCTTCACCAATGGCCTTACACCTCTCCTCATTGAAGCGACCAAGGAATTGCTTGACCGGCTTAAACTCTGGATCAATATTAATTGTGTGCTCAGTGAGTTCCCTCGGTACATCTGGCATATCAGAAGGTTTCCATGCAAAGATGTCCCGGTTCTCACGGATGAAATCTATGAGCACGCTTTCCTATTTTGGATCTAGGTTAGCGCTGATACTGAACTGCTTGGATGAATTGCCAGGAAGAAAGTAAACTAACTTAGTGTCATCGGCCGACTTAAACTTCAATACCGGATCATGCTCTGTAGTTGGCTTTTTCAAAGATGTCATATCTGCCGGATCAGCATTGTCACTGTAGAACTTCAATTCCTCTATTGCGCAGACAAACTTAGCATAAGCAGCGTCACCTTCTTCACACTCCAAAGCTATTTTCCAGCTCCCATGCACTATGATGGTCCCCTTATAACCCGGCATCTTGAGCTACAGATAAACATAACAAGTCTGTGCCATGAACTTGGCATAAGTTGGCCGTCCAAATAGAGCGTGATTCGGGCTTTTAATCTTGATCACTTCAAAGGTTAGTCTCTCGGCCCTGGAATCATGTTCATCCCCAAAGGCTACTTCCAGATCAATCTTGCCTACAGGATACACCGACTTACCAGGCACCACTCCATGGAAAACAGTATTGGACGGCTTAAGATTTTTGTCAGTCAACCCCATGCGACAGAAAGTATCATAGTAAAAGATATTAATGCTGCTACCCCCATCCATGAGTACCTTAGTGAATTTGTATCCACCAACTTGAGGCACCACCACCAAAGCCGAGTGACCCGGATTATCAACCCGGGGCGGGTGATCCTCTCGACTCCACATAATGGGCTGCTCAGACCATCACAAGTAACAAGGAACTGCCAGCTCAACGGCGTTCACAACCCTTTTATGGAGCTTCTGATCCCGCTTGCATAAACTTGTCATGAAGACGTGGTACTGTCCACTATTGAACTGCTTCGGATTACTTTGATAACCAGACTGTTGCTGCTGTTGAGCCCCCTATCTGGACTGTTGATGATAACCACCCTGACTGCCTTGACTGTTTGGGTAACCCTGGACACCGGAACTAGAACCGCCACCACCGTAACACGGGCCATGAGAACCGCCACCATCAGAACCTGAGCCGCCGCCCGACCCATGATTGTTCTGGAATAAATCAAAAAATTTGAAGTCCTTCATAATGTGGCAGTCCTTCCAAAGGTGATTGGACGGTCTTTCCCGCGTACCAAGCTTTGGGCAGGGCTGATACAACATCTGCTCAAGATTGAAACCTGACCCGCCTGCCCGAGGAGGTGGCTTCCCCTTACGACGCTGACCATTATTCTGCGTATTGGTAGTGGCCACAAAATCTGAATTACTATCGGCCTTGCGCTTACCATTGCCCCCCTGACTCGCCAGGTTATGCTGCTGACCCTTTATGTTGCCACTCTTCTTTCCCTTTCCCGGCTTTTCATCACCAGACTCAGGGTCCTTGGTACTATTAGAGTCGGCATATTTAAGTAGAGCCGCCATCAGCTCCCCCATATCATTGCAGTGGCGCTTGAGGCGCCCTAGCTTCTGTTTAAGAGGCAAAAACGACAATTCTTATCTAACATTAGGACTCTGAACTGACATTGATGTTATCCGATGAGTGCAGGATTGCCTTGACCCGGCACACCCAATGGGTCGTTAACTCGCCCTATTCTTGGGTGCAAGCATCCAAATCCATAATCGACATGGGCTGTTTGCACATATCTTTAAAATTCTGGATAAATCGGGCTTTTAGCTCGGCCAACGACCCGATGGAATTGGCAGGCAGCCCTTTTAACCAAGTATGGTCTATCCCATCCATCATCATGGTGAAGTACTTGGCACACGCAACATCACTGACCTCCAACAATTCCATGACCATCTCATAACTCTCAATCCACGCCTCAGGGGGTAAGTCGGCTATGTAGTTAGGCACCTTACGACCTCCTTTGAAATCCTTGGGCAGACGCTCATTACGCAGAGCCGACACTAAACATGGTACACCCGTGGTTCTAGAGGTCATGCCTTCCTCCACCGAAGTCGACAGATAAACCGGAAGATGTTGATGAGCTGCCTACTAAGCCGCCAACTTGGCTTCTCGATGTGCCCTGTCCTGGTCCACCAAATCCCGAGCACCATCGCATGCGAGTCATGTCCACGCGGCTGGTTTCGGTGCCTATTGCTGCTTGAAACGGCCGGTGAGTCCATGTGTCTGCTATAACTCCGTCTTGGGTGAGGGGTCGAGTGAATCCTCTCACGACTGTAAGAATATGCCTCCTGTTGCACCAATGTTGTTTGAAGAAGCTCCCTAGCCCTCTGTGTTTCAATCGCAGCTGGAGAATCGCCTTCAACAGGGAGAGCCGCCAAATGTGTCGCCGCAGCGATCATATTATCCAAAGGGTTGGAATAATGACCCGGTGGTGTTGGCACATACTGAGGCGCAGTATTATTCAGACGAGGCAGCTCCGTCATGTGCGGTTGAGTCGGTGCTCCAGCCCCAAGCGCTTCAACTCGGTTAATCTCTGGTTGGTTACTAGTCCCCGCTCCAGGCGTGCAAAAGAGGTTTCTCGCCTCGTAAACCGGAGGTAGACGAGACCGGTGATTCCTCCTCATGACTTCATTTGAAGCGTTTTGATCCACCGTAAGCCAGAAAGCCTCTGACTGAATCCGTTGTGCCTGAGCATCTAGGGCAGCCCACTCCATGGCCATCCTGATGTTCTCTGCATTCAGCTCCTCCTTGGCCTGTGCTATCTCCTCTCGTAACTTTGCAACTTACGCGTTATGCCGAACTTGATTTGCCGGGTTAACCTCCATTGTTAACAAGGTTCTCAGATTATCCAGCAAATTAGTCAAAACCTGAGCCGGTGGGTGCACAGGTCCTCCTGCCCCAGCTGCCATCACCGTTGCTGACCCAGAGACCATTGCTGCGGCAGTCGAATAATTCTGGGCGGGCTGTGTGCCGGCCATGAAGATTGCGACCCTATTCGGTCGCTTATAGGGGTCCGGAATACTGTCGCCATCGGAACAGCCCCCAAGCCTGCCATCTTGTAGTTGATACAGTGAAGTAGTCTCGCCCATGGACGACTCACCATCAGAATAGATAGCCGTCTCACCGCCACACAAGGATCCTTCCTCAAATTCCGCCCCATGGATGAATCCCCGGTGCAGATGTCCACTAAGCTGTCTCGATGATGTCGGTGCAGATGTCCGGCTCAGGGCTCGGCTCCCCGATCTTGCCGATGAAAACATGAATTTCGTCGAAGGGGACCCGATACCCGTACTCAATTGAGCCAGCCTCAGGGCCCCAGCCTGCATCGTCGATATAGAGCTTGCCGCAACGACTCTTGGTCATCAGGCCCACAACATATCCCTTGATCCCTTCGAAGCTGCTGTTTAAGAATACGAAACCATCGTGTGCTGGCCCCAGGGTGGGCGCCAACTGTCGTGGAATTGTCACGGCAGATGTCCTAGTGTGAGGACTTAGTCATGAGGCTATCACAACTAGGTTAACTTAAATGGGTTAAACGAGACAAAGGACACATGAGTTTATACTGGTTAGACCCCTTGCGGTGAAGGAAAATACCTAATCTAGTTTGAGGTGGTATTGCTTATATCTCGATTACCAGGGAGTGATTCCGCTTGACTTAGCTTTCGATCTCTTGTTTCTTGCCCTGAACCGACGGCAGGTCGTCCCTTTACATACACAGGTTGACGTCCAGTGGCTCACGGAGTCCCGGACGGCTGATAGACAACGTGTCCGACTCGGTGACTAAATATACTTGCCTTACAATATAAGTCATACACATATGGCGGTTTACCCCTGTGGGCCTTAAGTCGCCTTTGGGCTTTGGTCCCTTGCTTCATGAACCGCCATCTTCAACATCCTCATGGGCTTTATATTGATGAACCGCCACAGGTATAACCCGGCCCCTCCTGGGCGCTTCATACCCAATAGCCATATCCAAAACAATCTATTTGGATGTTTTATATGCATTAATATGTTATTTTATATTATTTTTTGGACTAACCTATTAACCTAGAGCCTAGTGCCAGTTTTTGTTTTTTCCTTGTTTTGGAGTTTTACAGAAAAGAAATATCAAACGGAGTCCAAACGGAATAAATTTTTTGCGATGATTTCTCTTGGACGAGAAGACATCCGGGAGACCTGGAGGGGGGGCCAGAGGAGTCCAGAGGAGGCCACAAGCCTACTAGGCGCTCCCCAGGGGTTGCACCCTGAGGGCTTGTGGTCCCCTCGGGTGTCCTCTAACCCTAATTCTTGCTCTATAAATTCCCAAATATTCCCAAACCATCATAAGCATCCACGAAAATATTTTTCCACCGCCGCAACCTTCCGTTCCTATGAGATCCCATCTTGGGGCCTTTTCCGGCAATCTGTCCGAGGGGGATTCAATCACGGAGGGTTTCTACATCAACCTATTATGTGTGAGTAGTTTACCACAGACCTACGGGTCCATAGCTAGTAGCTATATGGCTTCTTCTCTCTCTTTGATCTTTAATATAATGTTCTCCTCGATGTTCTTGGAGATCTATTCGATGTAATACTTTTTTTGCGGTGTGTTTGTTGAGATCTGATAAATTGTGGATCTATGATTAGATTATCTATGAATATTATTTGAGTCTTCTCTGAACTCTTTTATGCATGATCATATATCTTTGTATTTCTCTTCGAACTATCCATTTGGTTTGGCCAACTATATTGGTTTTTCTAGCAATGGGAGAGGTGCTTAGTTTTGGGTTCAATCTTGTGGTGTCCTCACCTAGTGACATAGTAGGGGTAGCAAGGCACGTATTGTATTGTTGCCATCAAGGAAAAAAGATGGGGTTTTCATCATATTGCTTGAGTTTATCCCTCTACATCATGCCATCTTACTTAAGGAGTTACTCCGTTCTTATGAACTTAATACTCTAGATGCATGTTGGATAGCGATCGATGTGTGGAGTAATAGTAGTAGATGCAGAATTGTTTTGGTCTACTTGACATGGACATGATGCCTATATTCATGATCATTGCCTTAGATATCGTCATAACTTTGCGCTTTTCTCTGAATTGCTCAAAAGTAATTTGTTTACCCACCGTATGCTTTCTTCAAGAGAGAAGCCGCTAGTGAAACCTATGGCCCCTGGGTCTATTTCCATAATATATTTTCATATCTATAAACCAAAAATACCATGCTGCAATTTATTTACTTTTATTTTGTTTTACGTTTTAGTAATACTTTATATCTTTCTCTATTAGATCTCATCCTTGCAAGTGAACGTGAAGTGATTGACAACCACTTTACCACGTTGGGTGCAAGTGTTTGATTGTTTGTGTAGGTGCGTAGATTGGAGACTTGTTTGTACCTCCTACTATATTGATAACTTGGTTATCAAACTGAGGGAAATACTTATATCAACTTTGCTGCATCAACCTTTCCTCTTCAAGGGAAAAACAAACGCAAACTCAAGAAGTAGAAATAAGCACTCATCATGAGAATAACCCGCTTAGGATGGAAGATACTGACCGCCCCTGTCGCTCCCTGAGCGGACCTGGCACACAAAATTGATGTTCATTTGAAATTTTAGAGGTGGCACGTGCAAATTTACTTGGAACGGCAGGGTAATACCGCATATAGGTAGATATAGTGGACTCATCTGGAATAACTTTGGTTTAAGGATTTTGATGCACAAGCAGTATTCCCGGTTAGTACAGGCGTAGGCTAGCAAATAGGTTGAGAAGCGACCAGCTAGAGAGCAAAAACAGTCATGAACATGCTTTATGAATAATCAACATTGAATACTAGCATGAGTAGTGTCGGCATCCTGGATATGGGGGTATCCAGCCCTGCCTGCCTGCGGCCCACCACGTGTCTCCATCGACGGCCTGGTACGGCCCAACTTCAACACCGACGCGCCAAGACCCTCGTGAGGGGCCAAGCCTCGCGAGGCGGGCGACGCCAAGAACCCCGAAGGAAGCAGCCTCCTCAGGAGGGTTCCTGAGGGGCGGAGAGTTCTATGCAAGATACCTCACGAGGCTAAGCTGACACGAGCCATGACAACCAAGGCCAGACGGGTGCCAGGCGGGCGCCAGGCGGGCGTAGAGCGCAGGTTTCCTCTTGGGTGCAAGGAAGGCAAGCCGCAGGCACGGAGTCCCGAGGAATCAGCCAAAGGTTGCCATTTCGGTGCAATGAGACCAAGACCGCCAGGATGGCAGGATGGAGGTCATCAGCGAGCCCACCACAGCATCACAACCAGAGGCTTTTCGCACGCGAAGACTACTTTTGTCAGGATAGACTGTACTACTTGTCCCCTTTTAAATCCCGGCATTGTGGAATCCCTTCCCGCTCATATTTGGGAAGAGGACCAAGGCCACTATAAGTAGGACTAGCCACCGCCATAGAGTGGGGGGAAAGGGGGACGGATCCAAGAGAACCAGCACAAGTAGAGCACTGCACCAACTCAAGAACACCTCTCCTCCAGAGGCTTGTTCATCCTTTGTACTTGTTTATCCATAGCCCCTCGAGGCAATCCACTGCACACACTGGAGTAGGGTATTACACCACAATGGTGGCCTGGACCAGTATAAATCTCTGTGTCTTTTGTGTCTCTTTGAGCTGGACGCGTTAGGCCTAGTGAGATTGCGAGTAGGCAGGCTGGGTAGGTTGAGATCTCCGCACGCACCCCAGAGTTCGAACCTTTCACGGGTTGCTGGATCCTGAAATCCGACATTTGGCATGCCAGGTAGGGGTTCGTCGGATCCTCTCTTCCGTTGTTCGATCCGCCTCCGCTCCGACATCTCCATGGCCAACACACGCAGGGCTCGCGCCGAGCGTCGGGCTGCTGCCATCGCCCGCGTAGCTCACATGGCTCCGGCAGGCGACGGCTGCGCCCGCCGCGCTCCTTCTCCGGTGGCGAACGCCACCAGGGCCCTGCTGGCCACGAGCAGCAAGCTTCGTCGCTGCACCCGTCGGTGCGTTGTGACGGCCGCACCGCCACTCCATCTTTGACCTCAGCAGCTTCATCATCCCACGCGCATCGCGACCAGGTGGATGCGCAGGCTGCTCTACTCACGGCACGGGAGCTTCTTCGCTATCGCCCGGTGGGAGATCTCTATGAGGAGTGGCTCGCATGCATCACCGAGCTCATCAGCGTCGCGCACAGGGGCTCCGATGCGCCGGCTTGCTTGCTGCCTCAGCAACCACCTGCAGCGGGCGATGTCGCGCACGGGGCTCCTCCACCACCTCCGGCCCGGGTTGCCATCGTCGAGCCAAGGCGCATGGCTCCATAGCATGACCCGCAGCACACAACACTGTCTCGGGATGACGTGAGCTGCGAGGTGGTGTAGCATCCCCAAGGGGAAGCACGCGTGCTTCCGCCGCCCCAGCACCAGGCCCGCGTGCCGCCACAAGAGGTGGCGGTGCGCGAGCACCAGGATCTCGTTCCACCCCCTCGACGACCTCTGATGGCCATGACAGGATGCCGCGTGTTCACTCCGGAGCTCCGCAACATCGTCTGGCCAAGCAAGTTCAAGCATGACCTGCCTCCGCGCTACGGCGGCACCGCAGACCCCGCCGAGTTCTTGCAACTCTATGAGCTGAGCATCAAGGCGGCCAACAGCGGCGAGAAGATCATGGCAAACTGGTTCCCTATGGCCCTCAAGGATGGCGCGCGTTCTTGGCTCCTGAATCTGACCGAGGGGTCGGTCTCTTCCTGGGAGGAGATGCGCAGCTGCTTCATCGCCAACTTCTAGGACACTCGCGATCGCCCACCGGCCACAGGTGACTTGCGCCGAATCAAGCAGCAACCTGGAGAGACCTTGGAGAAGTATATCCACTCCTTCAACAACGTTCGCCTCAAGATCCCTAAGGTGTTGGATCAGGCCATCATCTCCGCGTTCTCTGATGGCGTTCATGATGTCAAGATGAAGGAGGAGCTTGCCATCCACGAGGATCTCTGCACCGCTTAGGAGATGTTCAACCTTGCGAACAGGTGTGCAAGGGCTAAGGAGGGACGCCTCTGCCTACTCGAGCTCCCTGATGTTGATCCAGAAGATAAGAAGACCAAGGCCAAGGACACGAAGCGCAAGGGGCCAGCCGTGCTTGCGGCTGAGCCCGAGACCAAGCGCGGCTGCGACCACCCCGAGTCGTTCAAGGGCAATAGGCCGTTCTGCTCCTTCCACAATGTCTACAACCACAACACCAGCGGCTGCCAGGAGCTCAGGGCTCTCCATGACGGGCGCCTCGGTCAATGCCTCGAGCGCAATGATCGAGGCTACGGTCGCGGAGGTAGCCAAGGAGGAGGACACTAGGATGATCGTTGTCGTCGTCAGGAGTGGCGCGACCAGCCTCGTGAGGGCCGCTGGTAGGACCAGCCTCGCAAGGGCCACTGGAGGGAGCAGCCTCGCGAGGATCGACGTTAGGGCAATGCAACCTTCCCTCCTCTGCCTCCACCGCCAAGGAGGAAGGAAGATCACCACCAGGACGAGGGGGCTGGGGGCTTCCAAGAGCCTCGGACCATCGCCTGCATCTTGGGCGGCTCACAGGCCCCAGACTCCCACCGCGTCTTCAAGCAGTTTGTGTGCGAGGTGAATGTGATACGTCTCCAACGTATCTATAATTTATGAAGCATCCATGCTATTATATTATCTGCTTTGGATGTTCACGGGCTTTATTATACACTTTTATATTATTTTTGGGACTAATCTATTAACCGGAGGCCCAGCCCATATTGTTGTTTTCTTGCCTATTCCAGTGTTTCGAAGAAAAGGAATATCAAACGGAGTCCAAACGGAATGAAACCTTCGGGAGCGTGATTTTTGGAACGAACGTGATCTAGGAGACGTGGAGCTGAAGTCAGGGAAGCTTCAAGGAGGCCACGAGGCAGGGGGCGTGCCCACCCCCCTGTGCGCACCCTCCACCCTCGTGGGCCCCTTATGGCTCCCCTGACCGACTTCTTTCGCCTATATATCTCTATATACCCTAAAAACATCGAGGAGCAAGATAGATCGGGAGCTCCGCTGCCACAAGCCTCTATAGCCATCAAAAACCAATCAGGACCCTATTTCGGCACCCTGCCGGAGGGGGGATCCCTCACCGGTGGCCATCTTGATCATCCCGTTGCTCTCCATGACGAGGAGGGAGTAGTTCACCCTCGGGGCTGAGGGTATGTACCAGTAGCTATGTGTTTGATCTCTCTCTCTCTCTCTCTCTCGTGTTCTTGATTTGGCACGATCTTGATGTATCGCAAGCTTTGCTATTATAGTTGGATATTATGATGTTTCTCCCCCTCTACTCTCTTGTAATGGATTGAGTTTTCCCTTTGAAGTTATCTTGTGGGATTGAGTCTTTAAGGATTTGAGAACACTTGATGTATGTCTTGCCGTGCTTATCTGTGGTGACAATGGGATATTCACGTGATTAACTTGATGTATGTTTTGGTGATCAACTTGCGGGTTCCGTGACCTTGGGAATCTATGCATAGGGGTTGGCACACGTTTTCGTCTTGACTCTCTGGTAGAAACTTTGGGGCATTCTTTGAAGTACTTTGTGTTGGTTGAATAGATGAATCTGAGATTGTGTGATGCATATCGTATAATCATGCCCACGGATACTTGAGGTGACAATGGAGTATCTAGGTGACATTAGGGTTTTGGTTGATTTGTGTCTTAAGGTGTTATTCTAGTATGAACTCTATGATAGATCGAACGAAAAGAATAGCTTCATGTTTTTTTACTACGGACTCTTGAATAGATAGATCAAAAAGGATAACTTTGAGGTTGTTTCGTACCCTACCATAATCTCTTCGTTTGTTCTCCACTATTTGTGGCTTTGGAGTGGCTCTTTTTTGCATGTTGAGGGATTGTTATATGATATAATTATGTTATTATTGTGGAGAGAACTTGCACTAGTGAAAGTATGAACCTTAGGCCTTGTTTCCTAGCATTGCAATACCGTTTACGCTCACTTTTATTGCTTGTTACCTTGCTGTTTTTATAATTTCAGATTACAAATACCTTTATCTATCATCCATATTACACTTCTATCACCATCTCTTCGCCGAACTAGTGCACCTATACAATTTACCATTGTATTGGATGTGTTGAGGAGCCAAGAGACTCTTTGTTATTTGGTTGCAGGGTTGCTTGAGAGAGACCGTATTCATCCTACGCCTCCCATGGATTGGTAAACCTTAGGTCATCCACTCGAGGGAAATTTGCTACTGTCCTATAAACCTCTGCACTTGGAGGCCCAACAATGTCTACAAGAAGAAGGTTGTGTAGTAGACATCAAGCTCTTTTCTGGTGCCGTTGCCGGGGAAGTGAGTGCTTGAAGGTATATCTTTAGATCTTGCAATCGAATCTTTTTGTTTCTTGTTTTATCACTAGTTTAGTTTATAAAAGAAAACTACAAAAAATGGAATTGAGTTTGTCTCATACGCTTCATCTTTTTAATATCTTTCGTGAAAATGATGGAAAGGAAAATTGTGCTCAAGTGCTAGAATAAGAAATCTATAAAATGTTTGGCACTAAATCTTTGAATGATGAGCATGATTGGAATGCTATTAGTATGAATTCTTTGAATACCGATGATTCTATTGATATGCAAAGCTACAAGCTTGGGGAAGCTATGTTTGATGAATATGATATTTTTTGTCCCCCAAGGTTTGATGAGCAAATTTATTATGATGAAAGCATGCCTCCTATTTATGATGATTGTATTGATGAAAGTGGATTTGGAGAGGTCATGACTTTATTTAGTGATGAATCCACTATTCTGGAAGAGGTTCCAATTGATTATAAGAACAAAGTTGCTATCTATGATGATTATTGTGATGACTTGTATGCTATTAAGAATAATGATAACCATGAAACTTGTCATCATGATTTTAGTTTTCAATTGGATTATGCCTCACATGATAATTATTTTGTTGAGTTTGCTCCCACTACTATTCATGAGAAGAAATTTGCTTATGTGGAGAGTAGTAAAATTTCTATGCAAGTAGATCATGAAAGGAATGCTTCAGGTGCTGGTTATATTGTTCATTCATGATGCTACTGAAAATTATTATGAGGGAGTACCATATGCTTGTAGGAATTGCAATAATATCAAGTTTCCTCCTTATGTGCTTAAAATCTTGAAGTTATGCTTGTTTTGCCTTCCTATGCTAGTTGATTATTGTTCCCATAAGTTGTTTGCTCACAAAATCCCTATGCATAGTAAGTGGGTTAGACTTAAATGTGCTCGTCATATTCTTCATGATGCTCTCTTTATGATACAATTCTTATCATTTATGCGAGCATCATCGAAATCATCATGCCTAGCTAGGGGCATTAAACGATAGCACTTGTTGGGAGGCAACCCAACTTTATTTTTGTTGTTTAATTTTTGCTCCTGTTTAGTAATAAATAATTCATCTAGCCTCTGGTTATATGTGGTTTTATGTTTTAATTAGTGTTTGTGCCAAGTAGAACCTTTGGGAAGACTTGGGTGAAGTCTATATGATCTTGCTGTAAAAAACAGAAACTTTGCGCTAACGAGATTAGCTGCCATTTTTTACTGGAGAGTGATTTTAGGTTGATTCTTTTTGAAGATTATTAATATACAAATTCCTCAGGTCTACCAATTTATTTCAGAATTTTTGGAGTTCCAGAGGTATACGTTTAATACATATTACTACAGACTGTTCTGTTTTTGACAGATTCTGTTTTCTATGAGTAGTATCGGAGGGTATGAACCATAGAGAAGTTGGAATACAGTAGGTTTAAAACCAATATAAATAAATAATGAGTTCATTACAGTACCTAAGTGGTGATTTAGTTTCTTATACTAACGGAGCTTACGAGTTTTGTGTTGAGTTTTGTGTTGTGAAGTTTTCAAGTTTTGGGTAAAGATTCGATGGACTATGGAATAAGGAGTGGAGAGAGCCTAAGATTGGGTATGACCAAGGCACCCAAGGTAATATTCAAGGACAACCAAGAGCCTAAGCTTGGGGATGCCCCGTAAGGCATCCCCTCTTTCGTCTTCGTTCATCGGTAACTTTACTTGGAGCTATATTTTTATTTACCACATGATATGTGTTTTGCTTGGAGCATCATTTTATTTTGTTAGTATTTGCTTGCTGTTATTTACAATAATGTTTTGCATCTATATTTTCAATAAAAATGTCAAGGATAGCCTTTACCATGCTTATTTTGCAAGTATACATGTTGCTGTTTCAAAACAGAAAGTTTACCGCTGTTGCAAAAATTCCCTAGAAAAGTCAGAGAATGATATGATATTGAAACTTTTTGCATATTTAGCTATGATAAATATTTTACAGTTTAGTATTTTTCTCATAATTTTTGGAGTTAGGGAAGTATGATGAATCTTGCATTCTTTACAGACTATACTGTTTTGGCAGATTGCTGTTATGTTTACATTGTTTGCATATGTTTGCTTGTTTAATGATTCTATTTCAGGATATGAGTATTAAATATGCAGATAAATTCAGTATGAAATGTTGAATAATAATTTTAGTGATTTGTTACAGTAGACAATGATAAGGTTTTGCATTGGTTTATACTAACTTATCTCACAAGTTCTTGTTGAGTTTTGTGTGGATGAAGTCTTTGAGATTTAGGGAAACCGTGATATAAAGGAATTAAGGAGACACAAAAGCACAATCTTGGGGATGCCCAAGGCACCCCAAGATATTATTCTAAGAAGTCTCAAGCACCTAAGCTTGGGGATGCCCCGGTAGGCATCCCACCTTTCTTCTTTAACAATTAATGGTTAGTATCGGTTGAGCCTAAGTTTTTGCTTCTTCACGTGAGTTGTGCTATCCTTGCAATGTCATTTTGTTTTGTTTTGCTTGCTGTTTGAATAAAATAACAAGTTATGAAATTCTTAAATGAGAGAGAGTCTTCACATGGCTACATTTTAACTACTCATTGATCTTCACTTATATCTTTTTGGAGTACTTTGTCATTTACTCGTGTGCTTCACTTATATCCTATGAGTAAATGGTTGAATGAGTTGAATGTCATAAATCTGAAATTATATATGTTTCATACGCTTACCCCGTTGGGAGTAATGAATTCACATCTAAGAAGTAGAGGTAGTAAATTTATTGAAGGTTGGCAAGCATTGTATTGGTCACTTGAACAATTCATGAAAGAATATTGAAGGAAGAGAGATTTCACATATAAATATACTATCTTGGACATCTTCTATGATTGTGAGCCCCATTAATTATTTTCAAACCTGAGAAAATTAGTTGAAATTGGACAAGGTGAAGGAAATATGCCCTAGAGGCAATAATAAAGTTATTATTTATTTCCTCATATCATGATAAATGTTTATTATTCATGCTAGAATTGTATTAACCGGAAACATGATACATGTGTGAATACATAGACAAACTGAGTGTCACTAGTATGCCTCTACTTGACTAGCTCGTTTATCAAAGATGGTTATGTTTCCTAGCCATGGACAAAATAGTTGTCATTTGATTAACGGGATCACATCATTGAGAGAATGATGTGATTGACTTGACCTATTCCATTAGCTTAGCACTTGATCGTTTAGTATGTTGCTATTGCTTTCTTCATGACTTATACATGTTCCTACAACTATGAGATTATGCAACTCCCTTTTACCGAAGGAACACTTTGTGTGCTACCAAACGTCACAACGTAACTTGGTGATTATAAAGGAGCTCTACAGGTGTCTCCGAAGGTACATGTTGGGTTGGCGTATTTCGATATTAGGATTTGTCACTCCGATTGTCGGAGAGGTATCTCTAGGCCCTCTCGGTAATGCACATCACTATAAGCTTTGCAAGCAATGTAGCTAATGAGTTAGTTACGGAATGATGCATTACGTAACGAGTAAAGAGAATTGCCGGTAACGAGATTGAACTAGGTATTGGATACCGACGATCGAATCTCGGGCAAGTAACATACCGATGACAAAGGGAACAACATATGTTGTTATGCGGTTTGACCGATAAAGATCTTTATAGAATATGTAGGAGCCAATATGAGCATCCAGGTTACGCTATTGGTTATTGACCGGAAACATGTCTCGGTCATGTCTACATAGTTCTCGAACCCGTAGGGTCCGCATGCTTATGGTTTCAATGACAGTTATATTATGAGTTTATGAGTTTTGATGCACCGAAGGTTGTACGGAGTCCCGAATGTGATCACGGACATGACGAGGAGTCTCTAAATGGTCGAGACATGAAGATTGATATATTGGACGACTATATTCGTACACCGGAATGGTTTCGGGGGTTATTGGATATATACCGAAGTATCGAGGGGTTATCGGAACCCCCCAGAGGTTAATGGGCCTCATGGGCCCAAGTGGTGGAAGAGGAGAGGCGGCCAAGGGGCAGCCGCGCGCCCCTCCCCCCCAAATCCGAATTGGACAAGGAGGGGGTCGGCGCCCCCCCTTTCCTTTCCCCCTCTCTCTCCTTCCCTCTCCTCTCCTACTCCAACAAGGAAGGGGGGAGTCCTACTCCCGATGGGAGGAGGACTCCTCCTGGCGCGCCCCTCCTGGCCGGCCGACCCCTCCCCCTTGCTCCTTTATATACGGGGGCAGGGGGCCCCTCTAGACACAACAATTGATCATTGATCTCTTAGACGTGTGCGGTGCCCCCCTCCACCATAGTCCTCCTTGATAATATTATAGCGCTGCTTAGGCGAAGCCTTGCGACGGTAGAACATCAAGATCGTCACCACGCCGTTGTGCTGACGGAACTCTTCCTCGACACTCGGCTGGATTGGAGTTTGAGGGACGTCATCGAGATGAACGTGTGCTAGAACTCGGAGGTGCCGTAGTTTTGGTGCTTGATCGGTAGGGCCGTGAAGACGTACGACTACATCAACGGCGTTGTGCTTCCGCTTCCGCTTTTGGTCTACAAGGGTACGCGGACACACTCTCCCCTGTCGTTGCTATGCATCACCATGATCTTGCGTGTGCGTAGGATTTTTTTTTGAAATTACTACGTTCCCCAACAGTGGCATCCGAGCCTAGGTTTTATGCATAGATGTTATATGCACGCGTAGAACACAAGTAAGTTGTGGGCGATACAAGTCATACTGCTTACCAGCATGTCATACTTTGGTTCGGCGGTATTGTTGGATGAAGCGGCCCGGACCGACATTACGTGTACGCTTACGCGAGACTGGTTCTACCGACGTGCTTTGCACACAGGTGGCTAGCGAGTGTCAGTTTCTCCAACTTTAGTTGAACCGAGTGTGGCTACGCCCGGTCCTTGCAAAGGTTAAAACAACACTAACTTGACAAACTATCATTGTGGTTTTGATGCATAGGTAAGAACGGTTCTTGCTCAACCCATAGCAGCCACATAAAATTTGCAACAACAAAGTAGAGGATGTCTAACTTGTTTTTGCAGGGCATGTTGTGATGTGATATGGTCAAGACGTGATGCTATATTTTATTGTATGAGATGATCATGTTTTGTAACCGAAGTTATCGGCAACTGGCAGGAGCCATATGGTTGTCGCTTTATTGTATGAAATGCAAACGCCCTATAATTGCTTTACTTTATCACTAAGCGGTAGCGATAGTTGTAGAAGCAATAGATGGCGTAACGACAATGATGCTACGATGGAGATCAAGGTGTTGCGCCGGTGATGATGGTGATCACGACGGTGCTTCGGAGATGGAGATCACAAGCACAAGATGATGATGGCCATATCATATCACTTATATTGATTGCATGTGATGTTTATCCTTTATGCATCTTATCTTGCTTTGATTGACGGTAGCATTTTAAGATGATCTCTCACTAATTATCAAGAAGTGTTCTCCCCGAGTATGCACTGTTGCGAAAGTTCTTCGTGCTGAGACACCACGTGATGATCGGGTGTGATAGGCTCTACGTTCAAATACAACGGGTGCAAAACAGTTGCACACGCGGAATACTTAGGTTAAACTTGACGAGCCTAGCATATACAGATATGGCCTCGGAACACGGAGACCGAAAGGTCGAACGTGAATCATATAGTAGATATGATCAACATAGTGATGTTCACCATTGAAAACTACTCCATCTCACGTGATGATCGGACATGGTTTAGTTGATTTGGATCACGTGATCACTTAGATGACTAGAGAGATGTCTGTCTAAGTGGGAGTTCTTTAGTAATATGATTAATTGAACTTAAATTTATCATGAATTTAGTACCTGATAGTATTTTGCATGTCTATGATTATTGTAGATAGATGGCTTGTGCTGTTGTTCCGTTGAATTTTAATGTGTTCCTTGAGAAAGAAAAGTTGAAAGATGATGGCAGCAATTACACAGACTGGGTCCGTAACTTGAGGATTATCCTCGTTGTTGCACAGAAGAATTACATCCTGGAAGCACCGTTGGGTGCTAGGCCTGCTGCAGATGCAACTAACGACGTTAAGAACGTCTGGCAGAGCAAAACTGATGACTACTTAATAGTTCAGTGTGCCATGCTTTACGGCTTAGAACCGGGACTTCAACGACGTTATGAACGTCATGGAGCATATGAGATGTTCCATGAGTTGAAGTTAGTATTTCAAGCAAATGCCCGGATTGAGAGATATGAAGTCTCCAATAAGTTCTATAGCTGCAAGATGGAGGAGAATAGTTCTGTCAGTGAACACATACTAAAAATGTCTGGGTATAATAATCACTTGATTCAACTGGGAGTTAATCTTCCTGATGATAGTGTCATTGACAGAATTCTTAAATCACTACCACCAAGCTACAGAGCTTCGTGATGAACTATAATATGCAAGGGATGGACAAGACTATTCCCGAGCTCTTCGCAATGCTAAAGGCCGCGGAGGTAGAAATCAAGAAGGAGCATCAAGTGTTGATGGTCAATAAGACCACTAGTTTCAAGAAAAAGGGTAAAGGGAAGAAGAAGGGGAACTTCAAGAAGAACAACAAACAAGTTGCTGCTCAAGAGAAGAAACCCAAGTCTGGACCTAAGCCTGAGACTGAGTGCTTCTACTGCAAACAGACTGGTCACTGGAAGCGGAACTACCCCAAGTATTTGGCGGATAAGAAGGATGGCAAGGTGAACAAACGTATATGTGATATACATGTTATTGATGTGTACCTTACTAATGCTCGCAGTAGCACCTGTATATTGGTTCTGTTGCTAATATTTGCAACTTGAAACAAGTACTACAGATTAAGCGAAGATTGGCTAAGGACGAGGTGACGATGCGCGTGGGAAATGGTTCCAAAGTCGATGTGATCGCGGTCGGCACGCTACCTCTACATCTACCTTCGGGATTAGTTTTAGACCTGAATAATTGTTATTTGGTGCCAGCATTGAGCATGAACATTATATCTGGATCTTGTTTGATGCGAGACAGTTATTCATTTCAATCAAAGAATAATGGTTGTTCTATTTATATGAGTAATATCTTTTATGGTCATGCACCCTTGAAGAGTAGTCTATTTTTATTAAATCTCTATAGTAGTAATACACATATTCATAATGTTGAAGCCAAAAGATGCAGAGTTGATAATGATAGTGCAACTTATTTATGGCACTACCGTTTGGGTCATATTGGTGGAAAGCGCATGAAGAAACTCCATACTGATGGACTTCTGGAATCACTTGATTATGAATCACTTGGTACTTGCGAACCGTGCCTCATGGGCAAGATGACTAAAATGCCGTTCTCCGGAACTATGGAGCGAGCAACTGATTTATTGGAAATCATACATACCGATGTGTGTGGTCCAATGAATATTGAGGCTCGTGGCAGGTATCGTTATTTTCTCACCTTCACAGATGATTTGAGCAGATATGGGTATATCTACTTGATGAAACACAAGTCTGAAACATTTGAAAAGTTCAAAGAATTTCAGAGTGAAGTGGAAAATCATCGTAACAAGAAAATAAAGTTTCTACAATCTGATCGTGGAGGAGAATATTTGAGTTACGATTTTGGTTTACATTTGAAGCAATGCGGAATAGTTTCGCAACTCACGCGACCCGGAACACCACAACGAAATGGTGTGTCCGAACATCGTAATCGTACTTTACTAGATATGGTGCGATTTATGGTGTCTCTTACTGATTTACTACTATCGTTTTGGGGTAATGCTTTAGAGACGGCCACATTCACGTTAAATAGGGCACCATAAAAATCCATTGAGACAACACCTTATGAACTGTGGTTTGGCAAGAAACCAAAATTGTCGTTTCTTAAAGTTCGGGGTTGCAATGCTTATGTGAAGAAACTTCAACCAGATAAGCTCGAACCCAAATCGGAGAAATGTGTCTTCATAGGATACCCAAAAGAGACTATTTGGTACACCTTCTATCACAGATCTGAGGGCAAGATTTTTGTTGCTAAATTCGGATCCTTTCTAGAGAAGGAGTTTCTCTCGAAAGAAGTGAGTGGGAGGAAAGTAGAACTTGATGAGGTAATTGTACCTGCTCCCTTATTGGAAAGTAGTTCATCACAAGAAACAGTTCTTGTGACAACTACACGAATCAGTGAGGAAGCTAATGATATTGATCATGAAACTTCAGATCAAGTTAGTACCGAACCTCGTAGGTCAACCAAAGTAAGATCCGCACCAGAGTGGTACGGTAATCCTATTTTGGAAGTCATGTTACTTGACCATGACGAACCTACGAACTATGAGGAAGCGATGATGAGCCCAGATTCCGCAAAATGTCTTGAGGCCATGAAATCTGAGATGGGATCCATGTATAAGAACAAAGTATGGACTTTGGTTGACTTGCCCGATGATCGGCAAGCCATCGAGAATAAATGGAATTTTCTCTACTCCTATAAAAAGTGAGTTGGTGGTGATGGTGTGCCTGCCTTCACATCATCTAGACCGTTTGATCTATAACGTAGGGCTGAGATGGAGATGAGTTGCCCCACGCCACCTTGCACTTTTGCAAAAACACCCAAAGTTCAGAAACAATTATGGAGCAGGACACATCAGAACACAACAATCTGGAGATTCTCCTTTCTTCTTCTCCCGCGAAAGAAACAGAGTCTTCGAGAATCTCCCATATTGCTCGCCGCCGGCCACAGTTGGAGCTGAAATGGGCGAGCCCCAAGGACCTCTGCTTCCAGATCTGGCCGTGCAGGTTGTTTGAGACGAAGGGGACAGCGGCGGCGGCTACGATGTGCAAGTATGTTCAATGTAGTAAGTATTTCGTTTTTGCTTTGTGGCTGTCGGGTTGATTCCCTTTCGTTTAGCCTCTGGTTCTCAACCCCCATGAGTTCCTTTCTTCCATGCTGCCCATGGAGGCTACCAGTAGCAGGAACGCCATGAGTCGGCTCAGGCATTGCAGACGCGGAAGATTTTTCCCAGAGTCGAGCTACTCGTTCCCGGCAGCGCCCGTGTTAACATGAGTCCCTCCGTAAGTTATGTGTTTCTCCTACCAGATCAAAGAATGGAGTATAGATGTGTATCAGATCTGTTCATGGTTGAAATTATGGTCTCTCCTAAACATGTGATTTGTGAAATGGTTAGGAACGAACTTTTTTGGATCTGCAAAGTACCTTGTTAGATGCGGATTTAGACTTTCTACGTAATTATTTACAGAAACTTGTAGTTCATCCTTATTGAAATTCACTGTAATCCATCCCTTCAGGCTGGTACCAACTTTGCTATCCAATATCTAGACCGTTTTCTATTGTGACATTTTTCAGATTTTTGTACTTGGCATGATTTGGTGCAAGGTGTAGAGGAGCATCATCCAGCATGGCTAAATATATTTGTAAGTAGAGAAGTTCGCAAGTCACACGTTCAAGGAAGAGAGATAAGCTTTTCCTCTTTGTTGTATCAAGTGGCTTGTAGATAGATTTTTCATGACTTCAACATGAGCCTTCCATCTCCTTGATGATGTGTTATCCCAAACTCATGTGAGTTCATATATCATTTTTTAATTTCTGGAAGTAAATTTTGATATTGTGTAAGTTATGTATGCTTGGAACCCCATGCCCATGGAAAACTATGCGTTTCTTTTCTAAGACACTCTTCATGACATAGACTCTTACCTACATGAACCAGCATAATTGTCAGAAATGTGTTTTAAAGAAGTATATCTTCATCTTTATTTATCCTAATTAGTTTAGATACATGGCAGGGGAGATTCTACCTGACGCTCATTGTGTCGTATAGTCGACAAAACGCACCACATTGTGGGCTGGCCCATCATGGTCAGAGACGCGAATGGCTGCTCGAAGCGGAGCTAGAGACGACATGGCCAAATCAGATTCTGCTACATTATATGGTCTCTTGGCAGTTTTAGTTTACCCTTGAAAAATGCTATTAATTTGTTCATGGTGTATACTATTTCATTGTTGCGAGGCAACAATCACTAAAATAAAATTTGTAATTTAGTATGTTTAGCGCATAGCGGTCGTGAGTAGTTGTGTTTTAGTTTGAAGAATATGTGTCCTTGTGGCCACTTATGAAACAAATATTGCAGTTTAACACTTCTGTCAAGCAAAAAAATCTTTGCCTAAATACAACAGGCTCATTATTTTTTTCCCTTAATTTGCCTAAAAATACTACAGACTGTTATGCATGCAATATTGATTGGCTGATATCTTTAATATCTTTTAGGTGGGAAGATAGATGAAGCGAGAGCTCAAGAGAGCTAATATTGTTGGAAAATATGTTTTGAGCAAACAACTAAAAGAAGATATATGTGCTAGCATGTTGAGCCTTTTGGATTGAAGCCAAAGGATGAAGTGACTTGTCGTCACACCTCCATTCCATAGATTGGGGATGGATAATGAAATTGTGGCATAGTCGTTATTCCATTACTAATAGTAAGGTTAGGCCAAAGTGACGTGCTTAATGCGTCACCATTTCTAGCAGAAATGACGTGTGAGGTGAAGACAAAGACCGATTTGGAGTTAAGAGGTGTAATCACAAATTCGTGATAGCCAAATGTGTGGGTGTATTTGCTTTTGCTACATGCTCTCCGGCCCCTCAATATAGGACGTAATGGACAATGGGAAAGCCGAGTAGGGAGAGCAACAGGTTTTCTTGCAAGGTGAAGATTTAGAAGAAAAAGTTTGGCGTAGAATAAGGGATTTATATGTTGGAAGTCCTATGTTCGAATATCCTGGATCTGTACCTATCAATTATATGACATCAGTTTGATCAAAGTCTCACTAGATTCTTTCGTTGTCCCTTAGCAGTGCATTTACGTGTCTTTTTGTGATTCCGTAGCGTAGCACGGGCATCTTACTAGTTCAAGAAGAAGACTGACGCTGATGGTAATGTAACTGACTACAAAGCTCGACTTGTTGCAAAAGGTTTTCGACAAGTTCAAGGGGTTGACTATGATGAGACTTTCTCACCTGTAGCGATGCTTAAGTCTTTCCGAATCATGTTAGCGATTGCCGCATTTTATGATTATGAAATATGGCAAATGGATGTCAAAATTGCGTTCCTGAATGGATTTCTGGAAGAAGAGTTGTATATGATGCAACCAGAAGGTTTTGTCGATCCAAAAGGTGCTAACAAAGTGTGCAAGATCCAGCGATCCATTTATGGACTAGTGCAAGCCTCTCGGAGTTGGAATAAGCGCTTTGATAGTGTAATCAAAGCATATGGTTTTATACAGACTTTTGGAGAAGCCTGTATTTACAAAAAAGTGAGTGGGAGCTCTGTAGCATTTTTGATATTATATGTAGACGACATATTGTTAATTGGAAATGATATAGAATTTCTGGATAGCATAAAGGGATACTTGAATAAAAGTTTTTCAATGAAAGACCTCGGTGAAGCTGCTTACATATTGGGCATCAAGATCTATAGAGATAGATCAAGACGCTTAATTGGACTTTCACAAAGCACATACCTTGATAAAGTTTTGAAAAAGTTCAAAATGGATCAGACAAAGAAAGGGTTCTTGCCTGTATTACAAGGTGTGAAGTTGAGTCAAACGCAATGCCCGACCACAGCAGAAGATAGAGAGAAAATGAAAGATGTTCCCTATGCTTCAGCCATAGGCTCTATCATGTATGCAATGTTGTGTACCAGACCTGACGTATGCTTAGCAATAAGTTTGGCAGAGAGGTACCAAAGTAATCCAGGAGTGGATCACTGGACAGCGGTCAAGAACATCCTGAAATACCTGAAAAGGACTAAGGATATGTTTCTCGTTTATGGAGGTGACAAAGAGCTAGTCGTAAATGGTTACGTCGATGCAAGATTTGAAACTAATCCGGATGATTCTAAATCGCAAACCGGATACGTGTTTATATTGAGCGGTGGAGCTGTCAGTTGGTGCAGTTCTAAACAAAGCGTCGTGGCGAGATCTACATGCGAAGCGGAGTACATAGCTGCTTCGGAAGCAGCAAATGAAGGAGTCTGGATGAAGGAGTTCATTTCCGATCTAGGTGTCATACCTAGTGCATCCGGACCAATGAAGATCTTCTATGACAATACTGGTGCAATTGCCTTGGCAAAGGAATCCAGATTTCACAAGAGGACCAAGCACATCAAGAGGCGCTTCAATTCCATCCGGGACCAAGTCCAGGTGGGAGACATAGAGATTTGCAAGATACATACGGATCTGAATGTTGCAGACCTGTTGACTAAGCCTCTTCCACGAGCAAAACATGATCAGCACCAAGACTCCATGGGTGTTAGAATCATTACTGTGTAATCTAGATTATTGACTCTAGTGCAAGTGGGAAACTGAAGGAAATATGCCCTAGAGGCAATAATAAAGTTATTATTTATTTCCTCATATAATGATAAATGTTTATTATTCATGCTAGAATTGTATTAACCGGAAACATGATACATGCGTGAATACATAGACAAACTGAGTGTCACTAGTATGCCTCTACTTGACTAGCTCGTTTATCAAAGATGGTTATGTTTCCTAGCCATGGACAAAAGAGTTGTCATTTGATTAACGGGATCACATCATTGAGAGAATGATGTGATTGAATAGACCCATTCCATTAGCTTAGCACTTGATCGTTTAGTATGTTGCTATTGCTTTCTTCATGACTTATACATGTTCCTACAACTATGAGATTATGCAACTCCCGTTTATCGGAGGAACACTTTGTGTGCTACCAAACGTCACAACGTAACTGGGTGATTATAAAGGAGCTCTACAAGTGTCTCCGAAGGTACATGTTGGGTTGGCGTATTTTGAGATTAGGATTTGTCACTCCAATTGTCGAAGAGGTTCTCTGGGCCCTCTCGGTAATGCACATCACTATAAGCCTTGCAAGCAATGTAGCTAATGAGTTAGCTGCGGAATGATGCATTACGTAACGAGTAAAGAGACTTGTCGATAACGAGATTGAACTAGGTATTGGATACCGACGATCGAATCTCGGGCAAGTAACATACCGATGACAAAGGGAACAACGCATGTTGTTATGCGGTTTGACCGACAAAGAACTTTGTAGTATATGTAGGAGCCAATATGAGCATCCAGGTTCCGCTATTGGTTATTGACCGGAAACATGTCTCGGTCATGTCTACATAGTTCTCGAACCCGTAGGGTCCGCACGCTTAAGGTTTCGATGACAATTATATTATGAGTTTATGAGTTTTGATGTACATAAGGTTGTTCGGAGTCCCGGATGTGATCACGGACATGACGAGGAGTCTCGAAATGGTCGAGACATGAAGATCGATATATTGGATGACTATATTCGGACACCGGAATGGTTTCGGGGGTTATCGGATATATACCGGAGTACCGGGGGGTTATCGGAACCCCCCCGGAGGTTAATGGGCCTCATGGGCCCAAGTGGTGGAAGTTGAGAGGCGGCCAAGGGGCAGCCGCGCGCCCCTCCCCCCCAAGTCCGAATTGGACAAGGAGGGGGGGCGGTGCCCCCCCTTTCCTTTCCCCCTCTCTCTCCTTCCCTCTCCTCTCCTACTCCAACAAGGAAGGAAGGGAGTCCTACTCCCGGTGGGAGGAGGACTCCTCCTGGCGCGCCCCTCCTGGCCGGCCGACCCCCACCCCCTTGCTCCTTTATATACGGGGGCAGGGGGGCACCTCTAGACAGAACAATTGATCATTGATCTCTTAGCCGTGTGCGGTGCCCCCCTCCACCATAGTCCTCCTCGATAATATTGTAGCGGTGCTTAGGCGAAGCCCTGCGACGGTAGAACATCAAGATTGTCACCACGCCCTCGTTATGACGGAACTCTTCCTCGACACTCGGCTGGATCGGAGTTCGAGGGACGTAATCGAGCTGAACGTGTGCTAGAACTCGGAGGTGCCGTAGTTTCGGTGCTTGATCGGTCGGGCCTGAAGACGTACGACTACATCAACCGCGTTGTGCTAACGCTTCCGCTTTCGGTCTACAAGGGTACGTACGTGGACACACTCTCCCCTCTCGTTGCTATGCATCACCATGATCTTGCGTGTGCGTAGGATTTTTTTTGAAATTACTACGTTCCCGAACACAAGGAAGACAACATAATGAGTTATGCTTGGGTATATTTGTATAGAAGTTATATTGTTATAGATCCTCCAGCATGTGGTGCTTGCTATTTAGAATCCTTTGCTAGCCAAAATATCTGTACTAAGGGGGAATACTGCTTGTGCATCCAAATTCCTTGAACCAAGTTTCTTCCATGAGTGTCCACCATACCTACCTATATGCGGTATTTACCTGCCGTTCCAAGTAAATTTGCATGTGCCAAACTCTAAACCTTCAAATAATAATCTGTTTTGTATGCCCGAATCGCTCATGTAGCAACTAGGGGCTGACAGTATCTTCCATGCTAGGTGGGTTATTCTCACGATGAGTGGACTCCGCTCATCATTCACGAGAAAAATGGCTGGTAACGGGGATGCCCAGTCCCATGATCAAAAGATCAAAATCAAATCAAAATAATTGCAAACAAAAACTTCCCCAGGATTGATGTTAGTTGGAGGCACCCGTTGTTTCGGGCAAGCCATGGATTGATGAATGTTGGTGGAGCGGGAGTAAAAACTTTACCATTCTGTTTGGGAACCGCCTATAATGTATGTAGTATGGAAGATATTGGGAACTCTTGGTTGTTATGTTGACAATGAGATCATACCTCTCAAAATTATTTATCTCTATTTCAAAATCGAGCTCTGGCACCTCTGCAAATCCCTGCTTCCCTCTGTGAAGGGCCTATCTTTTACTTTTATGCAAGAGTCAGTAGTATTCCTTCTCATTCCTACCTACTCTTTAGTTGGCAAGCATCGTGTGTTGGGGAAATATCTAAGCATATATGGCCATGCAAATATATTTGATCATGAATTATTATTGTTGACAATTATCTATATGATAAGTGAGTTGGGAGGCAAAACTTTAAGCCCCTATCTTTCTCTGTGTTCGATGGATGCTATTTGTTCTAAGAGTATGCTTTGAGCGGTAGCAATCATGGAAGACTATATGATAGTTAAGTATGCGGAGTTTGCTAAATCAAAGCCCTGACATAGACCCTTCCTGAAAATAAGATGAATTGTAATTGTTTGATGACTGAGAATGAAGTTTGCTAGTTTTCAAGAAAGTTTATGGTCTATACTTTAACATGTGAATAGCTTGTTACTTGATCTTGAGAAGTTTTATGAGATGAACTACTGTTATGACACTAATGCTAGAAAAGGTGATTGAAATTATCATTGATCAAACTTGTGCACCTGCTAGCATTCACACTTCATAATTATTTCTTTTGTCATTTACCTACTCGAGGATGAGCAGGAATTAAGCTTGGGGATGCCGATACATCTCCAACGTATCTATAATTTATGAAGCATTCATGCTATTATATTATCTATTTTGGATGTTTACGGGCTTTATTATACACTTTTATATTATTTTTTGGACTAACCTATTAACCGGAGGCCCAGCCCATATTGTTGTTTTCTTGCCTATTTCAGTGTTTTGAAGAAAAGGAATATCAAACAGAGTCCAAACAGAATGAAACCTTCGGGAGCGTGATTTTTGGAACGAACGTGATCCAGGAGACGTGGAGCTGAAGTCAGGGAAGCTTCAAGGAGGCCACGAGGTAGGGGGCGCGCCCACCCCCCTGGGCGCGCCCACCACCCTCGTGGGCCCCTCGTGGCTCCCCTAACTGACTTCTTTCACCTATATATCTCCATATACCCTAAAAACATCGAGGAGCAAGATAGATCGGGAGTTCCGCCGCCGCAAGCCTCTGTAGCAACCAAAAACCAATCGGGACCCTGATCCGGCACCCTGCCGGAGGGGGGATCCCTCACCGGTGGCCATCTTCATCATCTCGGCGCTCTCCATGACAAGGAGGGAGTAGTTCACCCTCGAGGCTGAGGGTATGTACCAGTAGCTATGTGTTTGATCTCTCTCTCTCTCTCTCTCTCTCTCTCTCTCTCTCTCTCTCTCTCTCGTGTTCTTGATTTGGCACGATCTTGATGTATCGCGATCTTTGCTATTGTAGTTGGATCTTATGATGTTTCTCCCCCTCTACTCTCTTGTAATGGATTGAGTTTTCCCTTTGAAGTTATCTTGTCGGATTGAGTCTTTAAGGATTTGAGAACACTTGATGTATGTCTTGTCGTGTTTATCTGTGGTGACAATGGGATATTCAGGTGATTAACTTGATGTATGTTTTGGTGATCAACTTGCGGGTTCCATGACCTTGGGAATCTATGCATAGGGGTTGGCACACGTTTTCGTCTTGACTCTCCGGTAGAAACTTTGGGGCACTCTTTTAAGTACTTCGTGTTGGTTGAATAGATAAATCTAAGATTGTGTGATGCATATCGTATAATCATGCCCACGGATACTTGAGGTGACAATGGAGTATCTAGGTGACATTAGGGTTTTGGTTGATTTGTGTCTTAAGGTGTTATTCTAGTATGAACTCTATGATAGATCGAACAGAAATAATAGCTTCATGTTATTTTACTACGGATTCTTGAATAGATAGATCAGAAATGATAACTTTGAGGTGGTTTCGTACCCTACCATAATCTCTCCGCTTGTTCTCCGCTATTTGTGGATTTGGAGTGACTCTTTGTTGCATGTTGAGGGATTGTTATATGATCTAATTATGTTATTATTGTTGAGATAACTTTCACTAGTGAAAGTATGAACCAACCTTAGGCCTTGTTTCCTAGCATTGCAATACCGTTTACGCTCACTTTTATCGCTTGTTACCTTGCTGTTTTTATAATTTCAGATTACAAATACCTTTATTTATCATCCATATAGCACTTGTATCTTCGCCGAAATAGTGCACCTATACAATTTACCATTGTATTGGATGTGTTGGGGACACAAGAGACTCTTTGTTATTTGGTTGCAGGGTTGCTTGAGAGAGACTATCTTCATCCTACGCCCCCACGGATTGATAAACCTTAGGTCATCCACTTGAGGGAAATTTGCTACTATTCTACAAACCTGCACTTGGAGGCCCAACAACGTCTACAAGAAGAAGGTTGTGTAGTAGACATCAGAATGCATCGCTTCCCAGGCATGAAGCAATTCGCCCTCTCAAGTGGTCCAAGTGCGCCATCACCTTCGACTCCTCGGACCGGCTCAAGTGTGCGGCCACCGCGGGCGCGCTGCCCATGCTCTGCTCCCCAGTCATCAGGAACGTGACCGTCACGAAGACCCTCATCGATGGGGGAGCTGGGCTCAATGTTCTCTCTGTTCAGACGTTCGACAGGCTCCAGGTGCCATACTACCAGCTTCACCCCACCAAGCCATTCTCAGGAGTAACCAACGGATCGACACACCCGATTGGGCAGATTCGCCTCCCTGTCACCTTGGCAAGCGCAACAACTACCACACCGAGCTCATCGACTTCGACGTCACCGACATCCGCCTGCCCTATAATGCCATCCTAGGGTACCTAGCACTAGCCAAGTTCATGGAGGCCACACACCATGGCTACAACGTCCTCAAGATGCCAGGAAGCAGCGGCATCATCACGGTTGCCTGTCAGGAGAAGGATGCATTGTGCTCCCTCGAGTGCGCCTTCCAAGATGCAGCAGTTGAGAACCCCGAAGATGAAGATGGCGCCCTCCCTCCTGAGGTCTCCCCCAAGACAAAGAAGTTGCAGCTGGGACAGGGGTCTCATGAGGGATCATCACTCGAGAGTGCTGCACTAAGCCTCGTGTCTCCGGACGCGGCAGCGTCACCCATCGCATAGGAAGGCATGCTCAGTGCCCCTCTCAGGTTGGGCTCGGGGGCTCTCCTCTAGAGGGCCTCAGATCTAGCCAATGTTGCGAGAGTGGTGCTCGGGCACCATGTGGAGGCGCTCTTCAGAGCACGCTTCCTAGGAGAAGGCAACAGACATTTAGGAGTTCATAAGCAAGGCAATTGAGGAGATTCGAGAAGGAAGGGTTCTGCAAGGCGATCGTCGCTTGCCGTGTGGCGCGGCTCACTGCCCATGCGAGGGTAAGGAGTTCCGCGTCTGCATCGACATCCCCGAGCTCAGCAGGGCTGCGTCTCGGCAGCTGACGTGGCCATCTCGTGTCGGCCGATGTGAGGGACCGCCCCACAGCTACATTCGCATACCTTTTGGCCTGATGGGTGCGACTGAGGTGTTCCAGCGCTGCATGAGGGACGCTTAGACAGCCTGCCAGGCCAGGCACCAGGCGCTCCTGGCGGAGATGGAGGAGCATCTTCACGAGCCTTTCGACCCCTCCAAGTCTCCCGAGGCTCAGCGCCGGAGCGGCTCATGAGGAACGGCTTCAGCGCCACACATTTTTTGGCTACTTTAACAATTCTTCAGCGATGGTACCAGGTGATATCTCTCTAGTTCGTTCAGTTTGGGGTTGCCCCTCGGGCTGCATCATCCCCAGGTCGTGTGGGTCCATCCCTACGGCATGTAGCCCTTGCGCATCTATCAGAGCCAATTACAATCCCTTGCAAGTTACTTTTGAATCATTGACTGCCTGATCGGTGCTTCATCGTTAAGAACGTCTCGCGCCCTTGCAAGCCCTCACGCGACCGCCTCATGATTAAGGACTGGCACGGCGTCTGTGCTCAGGTCTGTCCTTGCAGCATCGCTAAACCCGAGTAGCTGAGCTCTGGCTCACGGGCTCGCCCCCATGTACATCACCTCCCGTGGCTCTTGGTGCCTTGTTCTCGCATGAGCTAATTGCGGGTGGATGATTGAGGGCGCGTGACCTTGTGCCCCCGTGCCCATGGGAACCGCGCGCCGGTTGTTTTTCTTTAGGATTGTTGCATGAGAAGACTGGGCACGACGTCTATGCTCGGGTCCATCCTTGCAGCATCAATAAATCCAGCAGCTGAGCTCTGTCTGGCGGGCTGGCCCCGTTCACGTCACCTCTTGGGGTCGTTGGTGTCTGGCCTTCTCATGCAATAACCTCAGGAAACTCATTTTGGCGCAGGCTGCCTAACCATCTCGCAGGACCAACTCAAGCACCCCCAATCAAGACCAGGCGCAACCCGCCTTGAGGTAGGTGAAAGTGCAACTATCCCTGGGTGGTTTTGGTAATTCCTAACAACATATATCTCATTGAGCTAATGCTATTTCAAGATAAATATTTCAGGAAAGCTCAATGTTTGGCATGGCATGGATGAGAAACGTGGACCCCTGAAAATGCTAAGGATAAAAGGATTGGCTCAAGCTCAAAGTACAAGACTCTACATTTTACTTTTAGTGATCCAAGATCACATTGAGTCCATAGGAAAGCCAATACTATTAAGAGGGGATGAGGTGTTGCTTAATGGCTTACTTGCTCAAAGTGCTTAGTGATATGCTCGAAAAACCCTCAACTACTTTCTCACATCCACATATGCCCCAAACCAAAAGTCAAACTCGGCCCCATCGAAACTTTCTATCCGGCGCCACCGAGTTCAGTTGACATAGCCACTGCCAGTAACCCTAGTCTTTTCGGTCTCACCGATAGGGATCTCGGTCTCACCGAGATGGGATTGTAATCTCTCTGTTTCCCTTCGTAACGTTTCGGTCCAACCGAATTGAGCGATTGGTCCCACCGAGATTACAATGCAAACTCTCTGTTTCCCTTTCGTAACATTTCGGTCCAACCGAGATGAGCGAATCGGTCCCACCAAGTTTGCCTGACCAACTCTCTGGTTAGCTTGTTACCAAAGTCGGTCTCACCAAGTTTGTGTAATCGGTCTCACTGAGATTACGTTATGCCCTAACCCTAATGATATCAGTCCCACCGAGTTGACATGTCGGTCCCACCGAAATGCCTAACGGTCACACTATGAACTAAATTGGTCTGACCGAGTTTCACGATTCGGTCCCATCGAGTTTGGTAAGTTGTGTGTAACGGTTAGATTTTGTGTGGAGGCTATATATACCCCTCCACCCACTCTTCATTCATGGAGAAAGCTATCAGAACATGCCTACACTTCCAACATACATTTTCTGAGAGAGAACCACCTACACTTGTGTTGAGGACAAGATATTCCATTCCTACCACATGAATCTTGATCTCTCGCCTTCCCCAAGTTGCTTTCCACTCAAATCTTCTTTCAACCAAATCCATATCCTGTGAGAGAGAGTTGAGTGTTGGGGAGACTATCATTTGAAGCACAAGAGCAAGGAGTTCATCATCGACACACCATCTATTACCTTTTGGAGAGTGGTGTCTCCTAGGTTGGTTAGGTGTCACTTGGGAGCCTCCGTCAAGATTGTGGAGTTGAACCAAGGAGTTTGTAAGGGCAAGGAGATTGCCTACTTCATGAAGATCTACCCTAGTGAGGCAAGTCCTTCGTGGGCGACGACCATAGTGGGATAGTCAAGGTTGTTTCTTCATGGACCCTTCGTGAGTGGAGCCCTCCGTGGACTCGCACAGCCGTTACCCTTCGTGGGTTGAAGTCTCCATCAATGTTGATGTACGATAGCACCACCTATCGGAACCACGACAAAAATATCCGTGTCTTTGCACTCTCCAAACCCCTCCCTTTACATTCTTGCAAGTTGCATGCTTTACTTTCCACTGCTTATATACTCTTTGCATGCTTGCTTGAATTGTGTTAAGATTGCTTGACTTGTGCTAAGTTGCTAAAATCTGCCAAGAACTAAAATTGGGAAAAGGCTAGATTTTTAATTGGTCAAGTAGTCTAATCACCCCCCTCTAGACATACTTTCGATCCTACAATTGGTATCAAAGCTTTGGTCTCCATTTGCTTTGATTTCCATAGCTTTTGTTGGTCATAGCCTTGGTCTCACAACCTAGGAGAGTATGCCGTCTAGCGAGGGAAGTTACCACCATAGAGGTCCTTACTCTGATGGTACTAATTTTGCTAGTTGGAAGCATAAGATGAAAATCCACATTCTTGGACATAACCCCGCCATTTGGGCTATTGTGTGTATTAGCTTGCAAGGTGAATTCTTTGATGGGAGAGAACCGAACCATGAAGATACCGCGGAAGAGTTGAAGATGCTGCAATACAATGCTCAAGCTTGTGATATTCTCTTCAATGGATTGTGCCCCGAAGAATTCAACAAAATCAGCCGTCTTGAGAATGCAAAGGAAATTTGGGATACTTTGATTGATATGCACAAAGGAACCGACTCCGTCAAGGAATCCAAATTGGATGTGCTTCAAAGTCAACTTGACAAGTTCAAAATGAAGGATGGTGAGGGCGCCGCTGAAATGTACTATAGGCTTGCTCTCATCACAAATGAGATTGCCGGCTTACAAAGTGAAGAGATGACCGATAATTCATCATCAAGAAGATCCTAAGAGCCTTGGATGGAAAATATGATACCGTTTGCACATTCATCCAAATGATGCCCAATTACAAAGATCTCAAGCCAACAGAGGCCATTGGAAGAATTGTTGCTCATGAGATGTCACTCATGGATAAGGAAGATCTCCACAACAAGTCAAGTGGTGCTTACAAAGCCTCATGTGAAGATCCCACATCATCAAGTGAGAAACAAACCTTCAATGAAGAATTGAGCCTAATGGTGAAGAACTTCAACAAGTTCTACAAGAGTAGAAGAAAGGAAAGAAGTTCCAAGTCAAGGTCCTACAATGACAAGAGATCTTCTAGTCATGAGCATAATTGCTACAATTATGGAAGACCCGGACACTATTCCAATGAGTGTACAGCTCCCTACAAAATAAGAGAAGATTCTCCAAAAAGAAGAAGTAGAAGAGAAGAATCACCACCAAGAGAGAGGAAGAGTAGAGATGATCGTTATGAACGAAGAACATCCCGGAGAAGCAAGGATTCAGATAGGAAGGACAAGTCATCAAAGAGCTACACAAAACGAAGACATCAAGCTCATGTTGGTGAATGGGTATCCGGCTCCGACTCCGACCATCACTCCGAGAGAAGCTATCACTCCGCCTCCGAATATACTCAAGATGAAGGTGTTGCCAGTCTAGCACTTGTGTCAACCAACTCCTATGGCATATTTGACTCACCAAATGAAGGAATTGGAAGATGCTTCATGGCTAAAGGCCCAAAGGTATCACACCCCGAGTATGTTGATTTCAATAGTGATGAAGATGACTTGTTAGGTGATGATTGTTTACTTGTTGACAACTCTAGTGATGAATACTATGATGAAACATCAATTAATCATGCTAAAATGAATGACGATGATAAGGAGAAGATTGAGCGCCTAACTAAAGAACTAAACACTCTTAACTTAGCTCATGAAACTATCTTGGAAGATCATCGAGAACTTTTAAAGACTCATGAGAAGTTACGCTTTGAAAAGCTCAACCTTGAGCAAGAGCATGAGTTTTTAAAGGCAATCAATGATGATCTTCGCAAGAAAAGTTCTTCTTACATTGCCAAGCATTTACTCTTATCTACTTACATGCCACAAGTCAAGTCTAGTAACAAGAACAAGAAAGATTCTTATTCTAGTAGTAACAATAATCATGGTAAATCAAATGATGTTGCTTCTAGTAGTTCTCTTGATTCCACTAATGATTCTCTTAGCCAAGTTACATTGAGCAAGAAAATAGCTTATTGAAGGGAATTATAGAGAAAGGTGTTTACAAGAGCCTTGCCGGAAGTAAGCAATTCGAGGAGATTGTACGCAAGCAAGGAAGGCACCGGAAGAATCAAGGTGTTGGTTTTGAACGAAAGTTCAATGCAAAGGGAGTTGAGTGGAAATAAGATCAATACCCCAAGACGAAGTTTGTTCCTCAACAAGAGAAGTACGATCCTACTTCTTTCAAAGGAACACAAGCTCAAGATGATCTTCCAACACAAGACCACAAGCAAAAAGGCAAGGACAAGCTTAAAGAGGAGATTGATGCATTTGAAGAAGCTCCTAAGGCCTTGGTCAAGTGGGTTCCCAAGACTACATCAAGTTCTACTTCATCAAGTATGACTACAACTCCAAGGATTCCCATCAAGATGATGTGGATCCCAAAGAAGAAGAACTAGAGAGTTCTTGAGGGTGACTTCGCCAACATACTTCACTCTTATCATTTTGGCAAGAACAAGTGCAAACAACTTCCATATCTTGCACTAGTCCAAGGAGTCACAAACCCTCTTGTTGGTAAGACGAGGAACAAGGTAACCTAATGCTTTCATGGACATCATCTTGTGTGTGCATCACTCTATGTCTATGGATATCCTTGCTTGTTCCTTGTGGGACTAACCCATGTAGGTATTGAAAGTGCAACTCACTCCAATGGATTGCTCCCAATGATCTACATCAACATTGAGCATCCACATCTTCAACACCTACATGAAGTCATCATCGACAAAACCCAAGGTTAGTTCATGTCACGCCCAATATGCGACCCTATCCAAAAGGAACTCGAAGGTCCCACCAAGGATAGACCCGCATATTGAAACGCTTTTGCAAGGTGGATATCATTACATCAACATTACATAATAGATGGGGATACATACATAAGGCATACAATGCCACATGAATACAAGATCACAATACATAAGAGCATCATCCGACTACGGATGAATCACAAACAGAAACTCAAACGACATCCACCCTGCTAGCCCAGGCTGCCGACCTGGAACCTATCCCCTGATCTAAGCAGAAGCAGAAGAAGAACTCCAATACAAGCAAACATCGCTCTCGCGTAATGATCATCGCAAAACCTGTACCTTCAACTGTTGTTGTAGTAATCTGTGAGCCACGAGGACTCAGCAATCCCATTACCATGGGTATCAAGACTAGCAAAGCTTAATGGGAAAGGAAGGGGTAAAGTGGTGAGGCTGCAGCAGCGACTAAGCATATATGGTGGCTAACATACGCAAATAAGAGCGAGAAGAGAGGCAAAGGAACGGTTGTCAACTAGCAATGATCAAGAAGTGATCCTGAACTCCTACTTACGTCAAACATAACCCAAAGACCGTGTTCACTTCCCGAACTCCGCCGAGAAGAGACCATCACGGCTACACACACGGTTGATGCATTTTAATTCGGATCTGGTGTCAAGTTATCTACAACCGGACATTAACAAATTCCCATCTGCCTATAACTGCAGGCACGGCTTTCGAAAGATTATACCCTGCAGGGGTGTCCCAACTTAGCCCATGACAAACTCTCGCGATCAACAAAGGAATAGACCTTCTCCCAGGAAGACCCGATCAGACTTGGAATCCCGGTTTACAAGACATTTCGATAATGGTAAAACAAGACCAGCAAGACCGCCCGATGCGCCGACAATCCAGATAGGAGCTGCACATATCTCGTTCTCAGGGCAACACCGGATGAACACTATGTACAACTAAAACCAGCCCTCGAGTTTCCCCGAGGTGTCGCTGGAAGTGGCTCTGGTTCGGACCAACACTTAGACAAGCACTGGCCCGAGGGGGGGGGGGCTATAATAAAGATGACCCTTGGGTTAATTACTCCCAAAGGAAATATAGGTGGTGGTGAGGCAAATGGTAAAACCAATGTTGGGCCTTGCTGGAGGAGTTTTATTCAAAGCGAACTGTCAAGGGGGTCCCATAAATCACCTGACCGCATAAGGAACGCAAAATCCGGGAACATAACACCGATATGACGGAAACTAGGGCGGCAAGAGTGGAACAAAACACCAGGCATAAGGCCGAGCCTTCCACCCTTTACCAAGTATATAGATGCATTAATAATATAAGAGATATTGTGATATCCCAACAAAATCCTGTCCACCATGGAGCAATCTTCAACTTCACCTGCAACTAGCAACACTATAAGAGGGGCTGAGCAAAGCAGTAACATAGCCAAGCAACGGTTTGCATAGGAAAGGTGTCAAAGGTTAGAGGTTCATGGCAACATGGGATGGCTCGACAAACAGATGATGGGTAGCGCAGCAAAGCGATAGAACGAAGCAACTAGCATAGCAATGATAGTAGTGAGATCTAGGGTAGCAGTCATCTTGCCTGAAATCCCGCTAGGAAGAAGAACGAGTCCATGAAGAAGACAAGCGGACGTAGTCGAACGAATCCTCACAATCGCAACATTACTGGAACTAAGAAGCAACACCGGAAAGAAACAAACAACATGGTAAATGCACAAGCATAATCGTGGCATGATGCACAATCAAGTATGATGCATGTCCGGTTTAATGAGGCATGGCATGGCAAACTGCAACACACAATACTACAAATTAAGTGGAGCTCAATATGCAACGAGTTGCATATTGACAAAACACCACATGCAATTATTTAGTTTGATCTCGGTTATGTACCCAACAATATTAAATGTTATTAGCATGGCAAGGGGGTGAAACAAAAGTAAACTAACTATTTAGGCAAGTTTAAATGAGGCCGGAACAACAAACAACAATTCCGGAAAAACCTCATATGCATATTTATGAATTCGGTACTGTTCTGCCCTAAACACAATTTTAATGTTGTTAAACAGCAACATAAAGTGGACCACGTTAAACTAGGCATTTTTCCACCCCATTTACATATAAAGTTTATTTAAAATGGAGCTACGGTTATTTAGTTATGAAATAAATCATTTTAGCATGGCATTATGCAAAATAAACACAAACAGCATGTTAAACATTTTTAACATAGATGCAAGTGGCATATTATTAATCTACACAATTTTTTGAGCATTTTACATATATAAATTATTTACATGTGATGCACGGTTTGTGAGTTATTAAATGCATGAACTCTAGGGACTTTTCTGCAATTCTGCCAACTCTGGAAATTAGCAAATTCGCAGGACTGAAAAAAACGCATGCCGGCCGAATCTGGTGGGCGCAAGCTAACATGTGGTGCGCTGGGGCGAGGGATAGGCTGGAGGCTCACCATGGGCTTCAGCCTAGTCGGAGGAGAGGCCAAGGCAGGCCTTGGAGGCCGCTGGGCCGCGGGCCTGGAGGAGTCGGCGCGCAGGGCCTGGAGGGGAGGGGCCGAGGCCCACGTGGGGAGGTCGGGCCACGAGGCCGGCGGCGCCTGCGTCGTCCTCCCGACGCACAGAGACGAGGCCGGCGGCGTGGAAGGCGATGAGAGCCGGCGGTGGGGCGAGGGAAGGCCGGAGAGGTCCAGGATGGGGCGGATCCGGCGGATCCTGGCTGGATCCATCCATTCCCGGTGGCGGCGGCGCATGGGGACGACTCCGGCGAGGAGCTAGAAGGGCGGCGGGGATCTGCAGAGGGGAGAGCTCGTGAGGAAGAGGGAGGAGAGGGAAACGGGGCGGCAGCAGTGCGTTGACCTGGAGCGGCGGCGGCGCGGCAAGGTCCGGCGAGGCAGCATGGGGTCCGGCGAGGCAAAGGGAAGGAGGTCAAGGCCAGATCGGGCGCTGCCGGATCTTCCTGGCTCGGGGACGAGGGGAAGCGGCGCTTGGGCACGGGCGAGCGGGAGCCGGGCCCAGATGGGTTTCGGCGGGCCTGGGACGGGCCTGGCGGCGCGGGGAGCGCGAGGAACAGGTGGCGAGCGAGGAGTGGGCGAGGGAGGCTTCTGCGGCGACGGATGGCCAATTGGGTGGCGCCAAGTGGCAGCGGCGGGCTGGCAGCGCCAGATCCGAGGGAGGGAGGCGCTGATTTCGAGGAGGGAGGCGGCTGGGAGGTAGGGGAAGGCTAGGGATGCCCAAAATGGAAGGAGGGGGTGCTATTTATAGAAAGATGGGTTAGGGTTGGGGGTTTTGCTCCGTTTCGGAGCCGTTCGATCTCGATCGGACGGTTCGGAGCGGAGGATGGTTAGATAGGTGGGCTAGGAGGGGTTAGTGGGCTGTGAAGAGAGTGCTTGGGCTGAGGGGAGAGAAGAGAAATGCAGCCCGGCGGTAGTTTCGGAGACCGAAACATCCGACGATTAAACCGGCAACGGTGTCGCTACGGATGACGGTTGGGCTATCAAACGGACTCCGAATGCGACGAAACTTGGCAGGCGGCCTGTCTACACTATAATAAGACCGCACGACAAGTTGCAACCCATTCCGAGAACATTATTATGCCACTTATAAAATAATATTTTGGAGGTGCTGCGGGCGCGTGCGAGTGTCGGGGCTCGGAACGGACAACGGAGAGAACCGGCGGAACCCAAACGGATGCAAGTTTTATGAAAACGATGCTGATGCAATGCGCATGATGCTATGAGATGAGATGCATAACAAGAACAAAATGCAAAACAATAGACAAAAACCCAACCACGGAGGAAAAATCATATCGCATCTCCGGAAAAGGCAAGAGTCGGAGTTACGAATATGGAAAGTTGTATCCGGGGCGTTACAACACTCCACCACTACGAGAGGATCTCGTCTCGAGATCTAGGATGGCACCGGAGGGAAACGGAAGAGGAAGATAGGCGGTAAAACTAAGTTGCTTCTTCGACCAATGAGTGAAACCACGAACCTTGAGAGGTTGAGCAAAATGAAAGGAAGAATACAACGAAGATGAGAAAAGTTGAAAACACTCCGTTAGAAAAAGGAACAAGGGATACGACGAGAACCAAGAGGTTGCAAAGACGTGAATCAAGAGTTTAATTGACAAGATAGGGTTCAAAACCACTCCGGTTACAACAAGATGAGAGAGGAAGAATTCGGGCAGCACTCCGTTTGAACATGGAAGGACTAGAACATGAACTTGACAAGATGAGAGGATACTTGATGAAATCAACAACACACTGCCTCCGGAACTATTGAAAGAATGGCATAATGGGTTAAGAAGGATTTCAGACAGCACTCCGATTGAAACGATAGGCAAAACTTGATAAGATGAAAGAACATGAATGAGAACACAACACTCCAGTTAAATGGATAAGCACGAAAAGAACATGATCTTGACCAAACGCGGGAATGGGTGAGGAGAGCAACATCACAATGACTCTGTAATGAAAGAATAGAAGTTAGACCATTGGGATAAAGGGACGGAGAAGAAAATGACAACTTGTGCCACAAATGAGCTTGGAAAGCATCCTTGCAAAGAAGGATTGAATGGAGTTGTTGGAAAACCAACAACGAAAAGAATAAGCTTGTAGTGGGCTTATGGAAAACATCTCAAGACTATGAGGTGAAATTCTGCCACTAACAAAAACAATTGCTTGTTTGAGATCAACGAAGAGATGAAAAAAACCTCTTTCACCAAGAAGGATATGGAGAAAGCTTGGATCATGATAAGCACCACAAATAGCAAAACTCCTTAGGGAAGGCTTTAGGTGAAATATGACACAAGGTAACTCCAACGAAGAGATTAATATGGGTTGAAACAATTCATGATCGAAGAGAAAATGATGGTTTTACAATATCTCATTCTTGACAACTTGTGAATCATAAAACTTGAAGGGAAACTGTCAAGAATGATATAACACCATCTCAAAAGATAAGGTAGGAGAATTGCCCCTCAAAATGCAAGATGAAGAATACTTGAACTCCTCAAAATAAAACATGTGTTGAGCACCATGTTTATTTTAGAGTATAGCTTGGCGGATCATCACCTCGAGAGAAATCTTGAAGAACAATTGAAGAATGAAAAGAATCCTTGATGAACCATCATGTAGAGCCTCCATGAAGAACTCCGGTAATAAAAGGATGATAGAAAGGAAGATAAGTTGGAAACACAAGGTGAAGCCTTGCAATGATTTAGATGGAGCTTTGCGATGATATAACCGAGAAAACTTGGAACTCCGGAAAGAAAAAATGAACACTAGAACCGAGAATTACTTCATCATGAACAATCTTCGGAAGAAAAGAATTGAATCACCTCAAAGAAATAAGAATAAGATTTATTGTATGCTTATCCTTCACCAATTTAAATTGATGACAAACAACGGATTTGGCATACTACTTATTCTCGTAAAAAGGATCAAGATAGATATGGCGCAAACTTGAGAAGGTCTTGATGGAACCACCGGTGGGATTGAAACAACGAAAGAATGGATGAGTTGATACGATAACAAAGAAAGTGAAATCTTGAACGAACCACCGTAAGAATGGAAAAATGAACGTAGCAAAGGCACAATTCACCGGGAAGAATTGGAAAACGAATGAAGATACTTGAGGGGATTTAGATACAAGAGAACGAAGAGGTCATGAACTGATTAGAGGATATTTGAACGATGCACCGGTAAGATTTGGAGAACGAGAGCTGAAAGCTGGTATGAATGATTCTGAGATGATGTGCTCCAGAGAATCAAACTAAAAAGACTCCTGAGATCCGGATGGGTGAAAAGAATTCTCACAATCTAAAATAATTATGAGAGGATGGCATCAAGTTAGAGTCACGAATCTTCAAGAGAATGGCCAAGATTTAGAGGAAAAACTCTTCTTCAATCTTCAACTGACGACGAGAAACACCACAAAAATTGCTGAGATACTCCGGAAGAATGACAAGCGAAGAGGTTGAGCCGACAATGAAAAATGATTTGAAATTGATCTTGGAAAAGATCTGACTGATGAAATCCATTCTTACGTCAAACTTCGAAAGACTTCGGGAATGGCTCCGGGAAAATTAGAAGAGTCAGGTAAGATCCTGAGAAAAGACCTGTGGGTTAGGGCCCACTCAAAAGATACACCTTCGAAAAATTACTAGAAAGGGAAATTGCACTGGTTGAATTAAATGATTCAAAAGAGATAACAACCTCGAGATATCTTGAACAGATTAGGAATGATAACATGAAACTTTTGAGGTATCTTCATCACACCGAAACAATTGGATAGTGAGAAGTGAAAGATTAAGAGGTACACCGGCATGAGAAAGCATTTGAAACGAGGAAAGGGATATGATCAACACCGAAATCTTGAATTAAATCCACCGGAAAAGAAACAACAATGAAGGACGATGAACTTGAAGTTCATGAGCATCTTCACAAGGGATCACCGGATTAGAACATTGATTGAAAAGAATGAAGAGACTTCACATGAGTAAATGGATACTTAATTAAAATATATGAGTCCTTGCAGAAAAAGGATGGGAGGGCGGGAAAACAAAGACAACTTGGGACGGATGAAACAAACACCATTGAGAAAACTTATAATTGATCTCGCAAATATTGAAATGATCGGATCCACTTGAAGAGAAGCACACCGGTTGGAAAGAATTGACATGACAATATCGATGATCAAAAGGATTAGCACTCCCATAGAAATATGAGAACACCACTTGAAAGGTATGGAATCAACACTTGACAATGAAGCAACTCGAATACCACAACTCAAAACAAAACAAAGGATTGGCTTGCAGAAATAAGCCGGAACAAACATATGATAGAGATTCCGTCCGAAGTTTTCGTGGTGGGGCCCACACGGGCTCGAGTGTACAACACCATCATGTACAAGGCAGTGCACATGACATACGAAGTGTCCCCGAACCAGCATAGCCAAGGGTTCTTTAAGACACAATGAGACCACTGTAAAAACGACCGTGGAAAGGCGGACCACTAGACGTCGAACCCCAATCTCATATCATGCATCCGTCGAAAAGATATTCTAGGAGCTACTTGAATTCCCACCTATAAAACTCCCGAAATTTTCTGGTTATGCAATCTGGTGTTGGGGATACAGGGGAAGCAATATATATCTCACCCAAAACTAACAATACCTACATCCAGCTGTATCCATCCGTCAACACATAACCAAGAAACCTTCGGAAATCGTGTACCTCAACCTTCGAAAAGCATCCGTTATACAAGTTATGGCAATACTCCCGAGCTCGCCCAGTACTGGGTTATCGGGGTTATCTCACCAACAACTGCATAAAAGAGATTTTCGATGTCGGCAAAACTCAGGTATTCCAGAACTGCAACGATAAAATTGTGACGACAACACCTCAGAGCTCGACTCCCCGGGTCAAAGCCACATAAATAGACAGGAGGCACCAAGAACAATGTTCTCGTCACAAAACCATCGGAACGATTCCAAGATACCCGCGTGATCCTAAAAAAATTAAGTGAAATTTGAGGAGAGGAAAGACAAAACATCTACGTCAGGAGACCTCACCAGAGCGACGAAGGGGCTGAGGAGTAAAAAGAATTCTACTCTCTGATATATATAATCCTAAGACTCAAAATAGTTTTTTTCTAGACTCAACAACGGCAAACAATCAAGGGGGCTCCTATGGTCGGAACCTGGCTCTAATACCAACTTGTCACGCCCAATATGCGACCCTATCCAAAAGGAACTCGAAGGTCCCACCAAGGATAGACCCGCATATTGAAACGCTTTTGCAAGGTGGATATCATTACATCAACATTACATAATAGATGGGGATACATATATAAGGCATACAATGCCACATGAATACAACATCACAATACATAAGAGCATCATCCGACTACGGATGAATCACAAACAGAAACTCAAACGACATCCACCCTGCTAGCACAGGCTGCCGACCTGGAACCTATCCCCTGATCAAAGCAGAAGCAGAAGAAGAACTCCAATACAAGCAAACATCGCTCTCGCGTAATGATCATCGCAAAACCTGTACCTGCAACTGTTGTTGTAGTAATCTGTGAGCCACGAGGACTCAGCAATCCCATTACCATGGGTATCAAGACTAGCAAAGCTTAATGGGAAAGGAAGGGGTAAAGTGGTGAGGCTGCAGCAGCGACTAAGCATATATGGTGGCTAACATACGCAAATAAGAGCAAGAAGAGAGGCAAAGGAACGGTCGTCAACTAGCAATGATCAAGAAGTGATCCTGAACTCCTACTTACGTCAAACATAACCCAAAGACCGTGTTCACTTCCCGAACTCCGCCGAGAAGAGACCATCACGGCTACACACACGGTTGATGCATTTTAATTCGGATCTGGTGTCAAGTTATCTACAACCGGACATTAACAAATTCCCATCTGCCTATAACCGCAGGCACGGCTTTCGAAAGATTATACCCTGCAGGGGTGTCCCAACTTAGCCCATGACAAGCTCTCGCGATCAATGAAGGAATAGACCTTCTCCCAGGAAGACCCGATCAGACTTGGAATCCCGGTTTACAAGACATTTCGACAATGGTAAAACAAGACCAGCAAGACCGCCCGATGCGCCGACAATCCATATAGGAGCTGCACATATCTCGTTCTCAGGGCAACACCGGATGAACACTATGTACAACTAAAACCAGCCCTCGAGTTTCCCCGAGGTGGCGCTGCAAGTGGCTCTGGTTCGGACCAACACTTAGACAAGCACTAGCCCGGGGGGGCTGTAATAAAGATGACCCTTGGGTTAATTACTCCCAAGGGAAATATAGGTGGTGGTGAGGCAAATGGTAAAACCAATGTTGGGCCTTGCTGGAGGAGTTTTATTCAAAGCGAACTATCAAGGGGGTCGCATAAATCACCCGACCGCGTAAGGAACGCAAAATCCGGGAACATAACACCGATATGACGGAAACTAGGGCGGCAAGAGTGGAACAAAACACCAGGCATAAGGCCGAGCCTTCCACCCTTTACCAAGTATATAGATGCATTAATAATATAAGAGATATTGTGATATCCCAACAAAATCCTGTCCACCATGGAGCAATCTTCAACTTCACCTGCAACTAGCAACACTATAAGAGGGGCTGAGCAAAGCGGTAACATAGCCAAGCAACGGTTTGCATAGGAAAGGTGTCAAAGGTTAGAGGTTCATGGCAACATGGGATGGCTCGACAAACAGATGATGGGTAGCGCAACAAAGCGATAGAACGAAGCAACTAGCATAGCAATGATAGTAGTGAGATCTAGGGTAGCAGTCATCTTGCCTGAAATCCCGCTAGGAAGAAGAACGAGTCCATGAAGAAGACAAGCGGACGTAGTCGAACGAATCCTCACAATCGCAACATTACTGGAACTAAGAAGCAACACCGGAAAGAAACAAACAACATGGTAAATGCACAAGCATAATCGTGGCATGATGCACAATCAAGTATGATGCATGTCCGGTTTAATGAGGCATGGCATGGCAAACTGCAACACACAATACTACAAATTAAGTGGAGCTCAATATGCAACGAGTTGCATATTGACAAAACACCACATGCAATTATTTAGTTTGATCTCGGTTATGTACCCAACAATATTAAATGTTATTAGCATGGCAAGGGGGTGAAACAAAAGTAAACTAACTATTTAGGCAAGTTTAAATGAGGCCGGAACAACAAACAACAATTCCGGAAAAACCTCATATGCATATTTATGAATTCGGTACTGTTCTGCCCTAAACACAATTTTAATGTTGTTAAACAGCAACATAAAGTGGACCACGTTAAACTAGGCATTTTCCACCCCATTTACATATAAAGTTTATTTAAAATGGAGCTACGGTTATTTAGTTATGAAATAAATCATTTTAGCATGGCATTATGCACAATAAACAAAAACAGCATGTTAAACATTTTTAACATAGATGAAAGTGGCATATTATTAATCTACACAATTTTCTGAGCATTTTACATATATAAATTATTTACATGTGATGCGCGGTTTGTGAGTTATTAAATGCATGAACTCTAGGGACTTTTCTGCAATTCTGCCAACTCTGGAAATTAGCAAATTCGCAGGACTGAAAAAAAATGCATGCGGGCCGAATCTGGTGGGCGCAAGCTAACATGTGGTGCGCTGGGGCGAGGGATAGGCTGGAGGCTCACCATGGGCTTCAGCCCAGTCGGAGGAGAGGCCAAGGCAAGCCTTGGAGGCCGCTGGCCCGCGGGGCCTAGAGGAGTCAGCGCGCAGGGCCTGGAGGGGAGGGGCCGAGGCCCACGTGGGGAGGTCGGGCCACGAGGCTGGCGGCGCCTGTGTCGTCCTCCCGACGCACAGAGACGAGGCCGGCGGCGCGGAAGGCGATGAGAGCCGGCGGTGGGGCGAGGGAAGGCTGGAGAGGTCCGGGATGGGGCGGATCCGGCGGATCCCGGCCCGATCCATCCATTCCCGGGGGCGGCGGCACACGGGGACGACTCCGGCGAGGAGGTGCAAGGGCGGCGGGGATCTGCAGAGGGGAGAGCTCGTGAGGAAGAGGGAGGAGAGGGAAACGGTTCGGCAACAGCGCATTGACCTGGAGCGGCGGCGGCGCGGCAAGGTCCGGCGAGGCGGCATGGGGTCCGGCGAGGCGAAGGGAAGGAGGTCGAGGCCAGATCGTGCGCTGCCGGATCTTCCTAGCTCGGGGACGAGGGGAAGCGGCGCTTGGGCGCGGGCGAGCGGGAGCCGTGCCCAGATGGGTTTCAGCGGGCCTGGGACGGGCCTGGCGGCACGGTGAGCGCGGGGAACAGGTGGCAAGCGAGGAGTGGGCGAGGGAGGCTTCTGCGGCGACGGCTGGCCAATTGGGTGGCGCCAAGTGGTAGCGGCGGGCTGGAAGCGCCAGATCCGGGGGAGGGAGGCGCTGATTTCAAGGAGGGAGGCGGCTGGGAGGTAGGGGAAGGCTAGGGATGCCCAAATTGGAAGGAGGGGGTGCTATTTATAGAAAGAGGGGTTAGGGTTGGGGGTTTTGCTCCGTTTCGGAGCCGTTCGATCTTGATCGGACGGTCCAGAGCGGAGGAGGGTTAGATAGGTGGGCTAGGAGGGGTTAGTGGGCTGTGAAGAGAGTGCTTGGGCTGAGGGGAGAGAAGAGAAATGCAGCCCGGCGGTAGTTTCGCAGACCGAAACGTCCGACAATTAAACCGGCAACGGTGCCGCTACGGATGACGTTTGGGCTATCAACGGACTCCGAATGCGACGAAACTTGGCAGGCGGCCTGTCTACACTATAATAAGACCGCATGACAAGTTGCAACCCATTCCGAGAACATTATTATGCCACTTATAAAATAATATTTCGGAGGTGCCGCGGGCGCGTGCGAGTGTCGGGGCTCGGAACGGACAACGGAGAGAACTGGCGGAACCCAAACGGATGCAAGTTTTATGAAAACGATGCCGATGCAATGCGCATGATGCTATGAGATGAGATGCATAACAAGAACAAAATGCAAAACAACAGACAAAAACCCAACCACGGAGGAAAAATCATATCGCATCTCCGGAAAAGGCAAGAGTCGGAGTTACGAATATGGAAAGTTGTATCCGGGGCGTTACAGTTCATCCCTCTTAGGGGGGATATCACATCTAGGGGTAGCTTTACTCTAAAGAAATGAGCTAAAGCAACTCTAATGGTGTGAACACAACAATGCTTTATGTAAAAGTGCTAACCCCACTTGTGCTTAAATGATGAGTATGACCTATGATCAAATGATCTCATTTGACTCCTAAGTCAATATACTCATATATAGATGACCTAGTCATCACCAATTGTTTGATAGATGCTAGAATTGGTTGTGCATGCTTTGTCACATATTTCATTTGCCATTTTATTGTGTGAGCATGTCGTTTGCATATTTTACTCATTCAAGGACATCCACTTGTTGTTTTGTATGTTTGGATTCTTTTAACCAAGTGGATGAACAAGAATGCCTAAGAACCTTCTCTAGCTATTTATGCTTTTCTCATCTCAAAATCTATTCATGCTACATCACAAAGTTTGATCAAGTCAGATTCAAACCACTCTGTGTGAGGAGCACTTGGAGTCCCCGATTGGTCATAGACTTAAACTTCCAAAACCTCTTTGTGCATTTCGGTCTGACCAAAAAATCCATTTCGGTCATATCGAGTTCACTAAGTTGATCTAGGTTTTCATCTCGGTGCAACCAATTAGAACCTTTCGGTCACACCGAGTTGCAGTAACTGCTCACAGTTTTGCATCTCGGTGCCACCGAGTTGTTCCACTCGGTAACACCGATAGGGTCAGGTTATATATACCGACGGGTCAAATTTTGGAAATTTTTCCGAAACCTTTCACCCGCGCGTAACCTGCTCGCCACTTCGGGTCTCCAGATCGTCTTCTCACCGCCAGCGACCTCCCGCCGCTGGTCTCCGCCGCCGTCAACGGCAATCTGCCCCATCGTTGCCGCCGTAGCAAGTTCACCAATGGGATAGGGTATGAACTTGACACTTTGTGTTATTCTTTAATTCTGTTTCCTAGCACATTGCGTTGCCATGATTCTTGCCAAGTATAAAATCATCCTGTCCAGCTAAAACAACCAGTAGATTAGATTAGATTTGAAAATTTAGGGTTAGGTTTCCGCCGAACTTATCTCGGACCAACCGAGTTGTTGAAATCGGTCTCACCGATTTGTCTTAGGCCATTGCACATGCGATTTTAGGTCTGACCGAGAATAGCAAATCGGTGTGACCGAGTTCGATTCTTTGTGAAACCCTAGCAGTCTTGGTGCCACCGAACTGTGACTCGGTCTGACCGAGTTCACTAGTTTAGGTTCCAAAAGTTGCTTCGTTATCACCAAGTTTACAAATCAGTAGCTCCAAAATTCTTTCTGTGGAAAACTAAAACTAAGTTTTTGAGTCAATTGTTTTGCAAAACCTCTATACTTTGTGATGCTCATCTACTCTACCTCATCTAAAACCCTATTCACAGGGTCTGCTGACAGTCGTTTACCTGAAGATGTCTAATCAAAGTGACAGCCAGAACAAGTCAGAGGAACATATTTAGTTGAGTGAGGGCACTAGTCCCTCCAGCAGCTATGATGAGGGTAGCAGGAGCACACCTAGTAACTTGGCCAAGGCACCTACTAGGACAAGGAAGAAGAAAACATCTAATTCAGAGGATGAGGACTACATTGCAGCTGAGGATGATGCCACTTCAAAGAATAAATTGGTGAAGAAAGAATTTGGCATTGCTGCTACAACAAAGCCAGGGATGAACAGAAAAGCTCGAGCCAAAAGAATTCCAATGCTAAAGGTCAGAGCATGCACTCAAAAAAATTGGGATCTGAACCCAAAGAGGTTGTTGCAGAAGGCAAGAAGAGGAAAGAAAGGGTCAGGAAGACCAATGCCAGAGTTATTGGGAGGCCATCCATGATGAGAGATGAAGAAGAAGAAGAGGAAGAGGTTGCTGCTCCAGCACCTAAAGCTCAGAAGCTCATGGGAGATGCAATAAGATCAGGGGTTGCTCCTAAGCCCAAAGATGCTCCCAAGGCTGCTGCTCTATGCCCAAGTCTGCACCTAAGAGGAACACCAGAAGTATTCCAGCTGAGGAGAAGAACAAGGCCCCAGTGCCTGAAGCTGCTGATGATGAAGAAGATGATACACTTGTTTTGAGAAAGTTGAAGCCCAAGATCCCTGACCACAATTATGCACATCCAGCTGCAGAAAACATGAAGCTCAGAAAGGATGCAGGACTGAGACAGTGGAGAAAGTTTGATCCCTATGCTGTCAGAAGGAGAACTGTTGTGGACTACAGGTTCCACACTAAGGAACATCAAAACTTCTATGAGACAATTTTGCTTTACAAGAAGCCCATAGTGTGTGACATGAGATGGGTTGACTGGGAGTACATCAAGAAGAATGAAGATCACTATCCAGGAGTATATGACAGCTTCAAAGCATGTGGAGTTGATACATTTGTTGCCCAGAAGCTCGCCAAGTGGAATGATGAGTTGATCATGCAGTTTTACTCCACTGCCCACTCCTACCCAGATGGGAAGATCATCTGGATGTCAGAAGGTACAAGGTACCAATCCTCTGTAGAAGAATGGGTTCAGTTGATCAATGCTCCAGAAGAGAATGAAGATGACTTGGATGTCTATGCCAAGAAAAGTAAGGATCACAACTCAATGGCTAGCATGTACAGAGAGATCCCAGATGCTACTTTGGAGACACATAAGCTTGGATCTATACACTACTTGTTGTATGGTTTTCCAACAATCAATTGGATCCTAAGGCACACATTGCTGCCCAAGTCAGGTGATCACAAGATGATCAGAGGACATGCTATCAACTTGCTGCATTTGTTTGATGTGCCTCAAAAGTTCAAAGTCATGAGTCTAATCATGGAAACAATCAAAAGGACTGCTGCTGATCAGAAGAGATCTTGTGGGTATGCCCCACAAATTTAGGAGCTCATTAACTCCAAGATGGGCAAAGACAAGTATCTATTGGATAAGGAGCACATGCCCATCTACCCAGACTTTAAGGACAACACAGTTGTCATGAATGAGAATGATCCATCATCTACTCAAGCACATGAGAAGAGAGAGAAGGCAAGGGCAGAGAAAGCTGCAAAGATGCCAACAGCTGAAGAAGCATCTCAGATATTCTTGAAGAGCAAGCAATATCAGCTTGGATATCTGATTTCCTCCACCTTGAGGATTGAAAAGGGCTTGGCCACCCTGACTCAAAACTAGGAGAGTTTGGAGAGGATCATTGAGCAGAAATTCTATGATCTTGATGTCAAGGTAACTGAGATCCAGTCAGTAGTTGAACAACTTCTGGAGGAAGTGGATAGAAGAAGGGCAAGTCTACTACATATGCTTTCCATAGAGTGCCCAGGAGCCAAAGATCTGCTGTAGTGCCTGTTCCAGAGACAAGAGCTACTACATATGCACCAGCTGCCACAGCATGAGTTCCACTAGCTCCAGCAGCCACTCCACCAGCTCCAGCTACATCAATAGAAGCTTTCATCCTTGGAGTCATCTCTACGCCACCACATGAAGACCAAGCCTGAGAGTCGTTTAGCACTATACAATTTTTATGAAATTTTTGGTAACTTGTTGCCAAAGGGGGAGAAAATGTATAGATCATAGGCTCTGAGAGAGAGTGTTGCTTTTTATCTCTCTTGTTTTTGGTTGAACTTCTTGTTTGTGTGCTTGTGGGCTACTTGTTTACTTGTTTGATCATGTGTTTGATCATATGCTTCCTTAATGCTTGTTGGATGATGATATTATCTCTTATATCCTATATGATCACTCACTTGCCTGGTGAAGAGTGCATGCTTTTAACTTCCATCATTTTGAGTGCTCCACCAAGATGTATGTCACATGAAAGAGTAACCCATGAACCTAACACATTGTGCATTTGCAGTCCAAAGCAAATTTTAAATAATGCACAAATTTAGGGGGAGCTCTTGCTTATCACATACTTCTCAAATCGACGATGTCTTTGAATCTTATTATCATCTATCGAAGCTTTGATCTATATGTTGTCATCAATTACCAAAAAGGGGGAGATTGAAAGTGCAACTATCCCTGGGCGGTTTTGGTAATTCCTAACAACATATATCTCATTGAGCTAATGCTATTTCAAGATAAATATTTCAGGAAAGCTCAATGTTTGGCATGGCATGGATGAGAAACATGGACCCCTCAAAATGCTAAGGACAAAAGGATTCGCTCAAGCTCGAAGCACAAGACTCTACATTTTACTTTTAGTGATCCAAGATCACATTGAGTCCATAGGAAAGCCAATACTATTAAGAGGGGATGAGGTGTTGCTTAATGGCTTACTTGCTCAAAGTGCTTAGTTATATGCTCCAAAAACCCTCAACTACTTTATCACATCCACATGTGTCCCAAACCAAAAGTCAAACTTGGCCCCACCGAAACTTTCTATCCAGCGCCACCGAGTTCAGTTGACATAGCCACTGCCAGGAACCCTAGTCTTTTCGGTCTCACCGATAGGGATCTCGGTCTCACCGAGATGGGATTGTAATCTCTCTGTTTCCCTTTGTAACGTTTCGGTCCAACCGAGATGAGCGATCGGTCCCATCGAGATTGCAATGCAAACTCTCTGTTTCCCTTTCATAACGTTTCGGTCCAACCAAGATGAGCGAATCGGTCCCACCGAGTTTGCCTGACCAACTCTCTGGTTAGCTTATTACCAAAGTCGGTCTCACCGAGTTTGTGTAATCGGTCTCACCGAGATTACATTATGCCCTAACCCTAATGATATCGGTCCCACCGAGTTGACATGTCGGTCCCATCGAAATGCCTAACGGTCACATTATGAACTAAATTGGTTTAACCGAGTTTCACGATTCGGTCCCACCGAGTTTGGTAAGTTGTGTGTAACGGTTAGATTTTGTGTGGAGGCTATATATACCCCTCCACCCACTCTTCATTCATGGAGAAAGCTATCAGAACATGCCTACACTTCCAACATACATTTTCTGAGAGAGAACCACCTACACTTGTGTTGAGGTCAAGATATTCCATTCCTACAACATGAATCTTGATCTCTAGCCTTCCCCAAGTTGCTTTCCACTCAAATCTTCTTTCAACCAAATCCATATCCTGTGTGAGAGAGTTGAGTGTTGGGGAGACTATCATTTGAATCACAAGAGCAAGGAGTTCATCATCAACACACCATATATTACCTTTTGGAGAGTGGTGTCTCCTAGATTGGTTAGGTGTCACTTGGGAGCCTCCGTCAAGATTGTTGAGTTGAACCAAGGAGTTTCTAAAGGCAAGGAGATTGCCTACTTCGTGAAGATCTACCCTAGTGAGGCAAGTCCTTCGTGGGCGACGGCCATGGTGGGATAGACAAGGTTACTTCTTCGTGGACCCTTCGTGGGTGGAGCCCTCCATGGACCCGCGCAGCCGTTACCCTTCGTGGGTTGAAGTCTCCATCAACGTGGATGTATGATAGCACCACCTATCAGAACCACGACAAAAACATACATGTCTCCTATTGAGTTTGCACTCTCCAAACCCCTCCCTTTACATTCTTGCAAGTTGCATGCTTTACTTTCCGCTGCTTATATACTCTTTGCATGCTTGCTTGAATTATGTTAAGATTGAATGACTTGTGCTAAATTGCTAAAAATCTGCCAAGAACTAAAATTCCAAAAAGGCTAGATTTTTAATTTGTCAAGTAGTCTAATAACCCCCCCCTCTAGACATACTTTCGATCCTACAGTAGGGCCTCGTGAGTCCTGCGCTGGCTCACGGGTGCCCATATACACCTCCTCTAGCCCTGCCGTGCAAGCCACGTGTCAGGGCGGGGCTGTACACGCCCCGGGGGCTCTCCTCAAAGGGAGCCCCCTCCCACACACCAGTGGAAGCATCATGCTCCGTACTGGCCATCGACACTGCCGAGGAGCGGCTATGCCTGTGTGGGGGATGGAAGCGCTATGCTCCGCGCTGGTGATAAACAAGTGGGGGTGGCCTCACGGCCGCGTTAACCTCAGGGAGCCTCTGTGCTCAGTAGCTAGCCTCTGTGCTCAGTGGCTAGCCTCACTGCTGCTCTCCCCAGGGAGGGTAGCGCGAGTGGGCTGGGCACGGGGGCTACGTTCAGGTCACGCCTGGCGTACCCCACCTCGCCAGGCCTCACGGGCCTGGTCTTCGTGCACCCCTCCCGAGCGAGAGCCCGACGAGGGAAGGTAGGATGGTCTGTTCGTACATCGAGGGGGACTCCTGAGCATTGCGACTCAAGAGCCTAACTAGTCATGTAGCCCCTCACCTCTTGGCCTCGTCTTGGTGATCCGGACGACCCAACGACGGCTGAGGTATGCACGGGGCCGGGCCCTGCCGACGCAGGACGCCAAGACCTGGTTGTAACCCTTCTATTTCAAGTCGTTCGTACGTGAAGGGGGACTCCTGAGCATCGCGACTCGGGAGCCTAACTGGTCACGTAGCCCCTCACCTCTTGGGCCCGTCCGGGTGATCCTGACGACCCAACGATGGTTGAGGCACGCGCGGGGACAGGCCCTACCGACGCAGAATAGCAAGGCTTGCCCCTGCATCTTTTCCTAAGCTGTTTGCGCGTCAAGGAGGACTCATGAGCATCGCGACTCAGGAGCCTAACTGGTCACGTAGCCCCTCACCCCTTGGGCTCGTCCTGGTGATCCGGACGACCCAACGACGGCTGAGGTACGCGCGGGGTCGGGCTCTGCACACGTAGAACAACAAAGCAAACAGAAAAGCTGAAGGAGCATAATCTAGTTATTACAAGTAATATTGTTCCAAGCAAACAGTTTTAAACGCCTCACCTAGGCATGTTGCACGATGCAGGATAGACAGAGAAGAGTAGAATCACCGGGCCACCTCCTCAGACTTGGGCGTCACCACTACTCGCTGGCAAAGCCTCATCGCCAGGCGCGCTGCCCATCCCACCGGCTTCAGCCGGAGGGCCAACGACCAGGAACCTGCTCAGCTTGGCGTCAACGGAGCTCTTCACGGTGGCAGCAGCAACATCCTGGGAGTCGGGGTCCATCAAAGCAAGGAACGAGGAGAGGTCAAAGCGGGCGTCCTGGAGATAAAGGCGACTGAAAACACGCGTCAGAGCCGAGGAAGAAAGTAAGTGCACCTTGCTGTCAACCAAGGAGGCGAACCCGTCGACCACATCTTCGAGCACCGCCATGACCTCAGGAAGCAGAGCAGCAGTGCTCTCTCTTGGGGTCCTCACCACCGCCTTCTTCGAGGGATCATCTCCAAAAAAGCGCCTTCTGGGCCTTGAGGAAACGTGCCTCGAGGGAAGTAAGGGTGCTGCGCTCCATGACGACCATCTTCTTGGCCTTGGCGAGGGCCGCTTGGGTTGCCTCTGTCTCCTCCTTCAACCTCGCCAGGAGGTCGCGCTCTCCAGCCTACTCTGAGGCCATCTTATTCAACTCGGCGTCTCGGTTGGCAGCGGCAGCTTCCTGGGCCTTCAGCTTATCCTCGCGCTCCTAGAGCTGGCTGGCCTGGGCAGCCTGCCGGTCCTGGAGAATCTTCATATCAGCCTCCACCGCGCGGCACCGGTTTTCAGCTTCTGTGGCGTCCCACTGCGCTAGGTCGCGCTCCGTGGCAGCCACCCCAAGTGCCTTCTGGGCCTCCTCCGGAGAACTCCAGGTCGTGTGAACAGACGCATTAGCCTTGAGCTAGCCAGAGATCAGCCCCAGGCGCCCCTGCGCCGAATGATTATCCGGCCCCTGAAGCTCGCCCTGGAGGAGGTCCAGCGCCACCCTTGCCTCTTCCAGGGTCCTAGAGGAAGCCAGAGCGCCACAACTCGGCCATGTGCCGGGTAATGAAGGAGACGCTCGCAACACCAAGACAGAAGAAACCTCGGCCTCAAAAAGGACCGGGGGCTCCGGAGGCTAGTCGGCCTCAGCAGTTGCGGCCAGGCTGGGCGCCGGAAGAATCGGGCCTGCCAGGGGCACCGACACCTCTTGAGGGCGGGCGTTTACCTCCTCCGAAGACGGCATCACCTCCAGAGCCCCGGGCGCTGTAGCACACTCCTTCACCATGGTCGCAGCAGCCTCTCCAGTGCATGTGGCCACTGCAACCTCTGGGCCTTCCTTCTGCTTCTTCGATGGCTGCTGCCTAAAGACAGGCAAAGATGCTCAGTATTGTTCCTAGGATCAGCTAACAAGATTAAGGGGAGAACTTACTGGCTGGCGTAGGCATAATTCCTCTTCATGCTCAGCAGCGGGCGCTGAGGTGGAGCACTTGGCACAGAGCTTTTGGGAGCGGGGGAGCTCACGGTTGGTGCCGCTCGGGACATCGTCGGTGAAGGCGGGGCACCACCCAGTGGAATCAGCGCAGTCCTGCTTTTCTTTGCTCGCGTGGTGACTCCCGTAGGGCGCGGCACCTCCACCACCGCGGGCTCGTCGTCATCGTCATCATCAGGAAGGTCGCGCAGGAGCTCCCTTTGCCCTGGGGTAGAGGATTCGTCCACAACATCATCCTCGGTGGCCTTAGAGGATTGGCCGTTGGAGGACATGTGCACCAAGGGAGAAGGTGGCAGGGGAGGCCCCAGCCGCAAGAACCCAAGCTCGTCAAAGACAGGCATGGCCGCGACAATCTCCTCGGCGTCATCATGGCGGTACAACGGAAGCCAGTCTTCCGGAGGGTTGCTTGGATCCTTTCCCGTTACGTAGAGCTACACCTTGTTCTGCTCCTCCTCGGGAAGGGGATCTTGGCGCAGTCAGATCTTGTCGTCGTCACCACCAAGCTTCCACAAAGGGCGGGGGCGGTTGAAAGGATCGATATAGTTGACTAGAGGGGGGGTGAATAGGCAACTAACATTTTTTAGCTTTTCTTTACCAAATTAAACTTTGCATTAAAGTAGGTTGTCTAGATATGCAACTAGGTGAACAACCTATATGATGCAACGACAACAAGGACACAAGCAAGCAATGGAAATAACACAATGAAGCTTGCACAAGTAAAGGTGAGAGATAACCAAAAGTGGAACCGATGGAGACGAGGATGTGTTACTGAAGTTCCTTCCTTTTGAGGGGAAGTATGTCTCCGTTAGAGTGGGTGGAGGCACAATGCTCCCAAAGAAGCCACTAGGGCCACCGTATTCTCCTCACGCCCTCACACAATGCAAGATGCCGTGATTCCACTATTGGTGCCCTTGAAGGCGGCGACTGAACCTTTACAAACAAGCTTGGGGCAATCTCCACAACTGAATTGGAGGCTCCCAACGACACCACGAAGCTTCTCCGCAATGGACTATGGCTGCGAGGTGACCTCAACCGTCTAGGGTGCTCAAACACCCAAGAGTAACAAGATCCGCAAGGGATTAGTGGGGGGAATCAAATATCTCTGGGTGGAAGTGTAGATCGGGGCCTTCTCAACCAATCCCTAGAGAATCAACAAGTTTGAATGGATAGGGAGAGAGATCGGGCAAAAATGGAGCTTGGAGCAACAATGGAGCTTAGAGGTGGAAGAGGTGTTCAACTACGGGAAGTAGACACCCCTTTTATAGTCATGGGACAATTTCAACCGTTACCCACCTACTCAGCATGGGACACCAGGAGCGGTACTACTGCACGGGCCTACGGTAATACCGTGGAGGCTTGCGGTACTACCGTGGGCACGACATGGCCTCGACCCATTCTGATGAGCACCGACAGGGGACAGTAGAACCGCTGGCGTGGTACTACCGCGACCCCATGCGGTAGTTCCGCAAGGCAGGAATTGTCCAGGCACTGTAGACACAGATATAAAAAAATACATCTGTGACTACCTCCGCTGAGAAAATATCTATGCAAAAGTCCGACACGGTACTACCACAAACCAGGTGCTGTACTACCATGGAGGGCGCGGATGTAAAAAATTACATCTGCCCCTACTTCCGCTTCGTTCCGCTATGCCTGGCCCGACGTCACAGTAGTACCACGCCGGAGCACGGTACTACCGCGTAGGGCGTGGATGTAAAAAATTACATCCGCCCCTACTACCACTTGTGCAGCAGCACCTGGCCAGAGCTCATGGTAGTACCGCTCAGGAGGAGCAGTACTTCTGTGGGTGCCTGCGGTACTACCGTGTGACGGCCTGGTACTACCGCAAGGGCCTGCGGTAGTACCGCTCTGGGGAGCAGTACTACAGCCAGCCTTTGAACATCAACACTTCGGAAGCCTTCACTCTATAGAGATATGGTGAGACGGAGGAAGCTCCAAAGAGCCATCGAAAAGAGGGTGCAAACGGAACATGTGTACGTGAGATTCCACCCAAACCATTCCAACGCGGCCCCCCTGTTAATAGTACAACTCTCCTATGACTCAAATCCACCAGAAAGAAACATAGAGAAAACGCCGTCTTCAAAAGTCTTCGAGGGGCACCAAATCGTCTTGTGCTCCTACATGATCTATCTGAAAAGCTCGATGCACACGATTAGTTCACAAAACCATTGTCATCAATCACCAAAACTACTAAGGGATAAATATGCCCTTACAATCTCCCTCGTTTTGGTGGATTGATGACAATACGGGATTTCACATATGGATAAAAAGTGAGGCAACGGCAAACCCACAATCTATAAAATATAGACGGGCTCCCCCTAGATGTGTGCACTTTAGAGATGTGCTTTGGACTGCACGGCACACATACTAGGATCATCACTCCCCCTATCTTTTATAGACAAGGCATCACTTGCAGCAATATAACCAACACTAAGCAAGTATGCAAGATGATGGATATGACTAAGTAACAACGATCAATGATATGATAGAGTGCATATGTCTTACACCATATGAAGGATAACTTAGTCTCAACATAGTCTCACAAGCACAAACCAAATGAAATAAACCAAAGCAAATGAGGTTCAACAGACGGAAAGCAAAGCAACAGAGCTAAAACACACGACACGCAAATCCTACACTCTCTCCCCCTTTGGCATCGAGGCACCAAAAAGGCAGAGAGGACACCTCCAATGAAGGTGGTAGCTCGGGCTGAAAACGACTCCTCATTGGACTCAGCAGCAGGAATGGGCTCCTCCTTATCCTCCCCAGACTCAGTCCACATGAAACCCTGCTTGGCAATCCAGTCCGCCTCGGGGGTGATGTGCTTCTCGGACCCGCTAGACACGTCCTCGCCTAGCTTCCTCAAGATCCTCTTATCGCAACAACGACTCTGCTTCTGAGCAACACGGGCCCTATACTGCCCCTGAGTCTGCATGCAGAACAACTTCTTCATCTTTGACTTCAGCTTCTTCGCCCAAGATGGCTCAGAAGAGGGAGCGGTGTATCCATCAGAACTGTCCTCATCAGCTTCCTCCTCCTCGATCTCATCCTCAGCCACATCCATTGTGGCAGCTGCGGCCTCGGCAGTGGTGGTGGTGTTAGCCCATTGGCTCTTGATGCGGAGCTTGATGGTCTCATGACGAATCCGGCCGGGGGCCTCGAACTGATCATCGGGAAGAAGCTTCTCCCAAGTCTTGGAGATCAAGTGAAACAGATAAGGCCCATAGATGGGGACCTTACGGTTGAGCACCGCAAACTGAAGCTTGCACCACATGATATGTGAGACATCAAGGGGTTGAGTCTGAACCCGACGCGTATCCTCACAAATGAGCATCATATCCACCATATAGGCATGCACCTGGCCCATGTCACCAATGCGTGGGAAGAGGGTGTTGCGGAAGATCCGATGCATGATGTCAAGGAAGGAGTTCAGCACCCACACCTTCTTCTTACTAGAAAGTGTCTTCTCAACAAGGAAGGGCTGGAGTTTGTTCTTGTTGGCAGAGTCAGAATTGGCATGATGGCGAACTCCAGTGGGCGTGTTGAGCCCCTCATCAGGAACATGAAGCAGATCCACAGTCATTCCACTTAGCAGTCAACTTTTGACCATTGGTCATCCATGTCATGGTCCTTGCTTCATCAGAGTGGAAGTGGACCAAAGCAAAGAACTGAGCCACAATGTCTGGGTCAAAGTCCTGGTGAAAGGTCAGCATGTGCTCAATACCAAACTGCTCCACCAAATCTAAAGCTTCTCCAAAGTAGTTACGGTGCTTTTCCTGCCTCATGTGATGCATGTCAATCCAGTGAACTTCCACATAATGGTTCTACTTGGCCTTGATCACATCCATATAGATGAGGTTCTGCTGCTTGGACCAGAACAGATCATTCCCTCTAAAGTTGGCACGGGGGTTCACATAGGGGTCGATCTTCCTCCGAACAATGAACTCGGCCAGAGGCATCTCATCCATGCCCATGGTGGGATCCTTCTGCTTGGTGGCGGTGTGCTTGGTTCTGCGTTGGGAGGCTTTGGAGCCCTTTGCAGCTTCATCTTGGTTGAGCAGCTGCTTTGACCCTGTGTCACGGCTGGGATTCGAGCGACAAACATGGGAACCGGAGCCACCACCTGGACACAAAGCACAAGAACACACAGGAACAACAAGAAGGATCAATGCAAATGCCAAGGCCAAAGCCCAAAGAAACAAGTAAGCAAGATAGTTGGACATAAGAATAGCTCAAGATGCATCTACGGTAGTACCGGGCCGTCATGCGGATGTAAAAAATTACATCTGCACCAGCCCGCGGTAGTACAGTGCTGGGGTGGCACGGTAGTACCGTGCCTGGTGTAGAAGTAACTTTTTACTTCCACGCTCCAAGTGGTAGTACCGCACTGAGGAGCGCAAGTACCGCATGGAGGAGGCTACGAGCAAGGATGTGGTAGTACCGCTCCAGGAAGAGCGGTAGTACCGCATGGATCAAAAATGGTGATAGGAGCCGCGGATCTGGATCTAGAACATCCGCAAATCCAGATCGGTACTACCGTTGATCAACCTAAACTATTTTGACAATCCAAAAAGCATGCATACTACACTACCACTCTCCTACAAATCCCACTTGCACAGATTTAGCCAAGAATCTCATGAACACCACATGCATCTCCCCAAGACCTAGAAGCACAATAACGGAAGAAAACGCGAGGAACTTGGGGAAAAACCTTGGTCCATGGCAATGGGCGCGAGGTGGGGAACGATCCCACCGGTCGGAATCCGAGGAGAGTGGTCGGAGATGCAGATCCCGCGAGGGCCTCTGGCGTCATTCTTGGGCAGGAGAGAGAGAGAGAGACAGGGTGGGGAATAGAGATGAATGGGTATGGGGGAGTTAGAACTCCCCCTGCCCCGCTCTTAACCCCCACCCGCTCGCGTGGGCACGGTAGTACCGCGGGTCATCGTGGTAGTACCGCCCAGGCGGAAGTACCGCTCGCTGGGCGGTAGTACCGCTCTTCCAGCGGCAGTAAAAAATTACTTCCGCGATGGAAGCGGTAGTGCCATGCACCTGGGAAGCAACTATGCACGCACAGAGCAAACCACCCCTGCGGTAGTATCGTGGCTCGCCACGGTAGTACCGTACCCCCAAGAAAGTGCAAGTTTCACACGAGAGGGAAACGACATTTGCAAGACAACCTTCAAGACGCCAAACAACCAAGAGGCAACCACCAACGACGACACACACACACGACACAGAAAATGGCAAAAGACAACAAAGACCAAAGCACTAACCACAACTCTCGGGAAGAGAGGGCGGTGGCCGAAGCCACCTATGTATGAGTCACTTGGTATGGGACCGCGAAGAATTATCCTTGGGCCCATGACCAAGACTCGTCTTTGAAGCACAAGTACCATAAAAATGGTTAATGTGAAAGAGTTTGATCAATTTATGCATAATGGGGGGGGGAGGGAAAGTTCATTGAGAGAACAACACTCCTCCTATGTCCATGCCTACACCTAGACAAGGTAGCGTGATGAGTATGGTGGGGTGTGCAAGGGTTGAAACCACATTGCTCGAATCAATGATATTTAGCTCATGCCTTAACTCGCGAAATCTTGCTTCATCCAAGGGCTTCGTGAAAATATCTGCAAGGTTATCATGAGTGTTGACATACTTGAACTTGATCTCCCCTCACCTAATGTGATCCCGGATGAAGTGATACCGAATCTCAATATGCTTCGTCTTGAAGTGTTTCACCGGGTTGAGAGAAATCTTGATGGCACTTTCATTGTCACACCAAAGAGGCACTTCGTCACATGTGACACCGTAATCCTTCAAAGTTTGCCTCATCCATAGAAGTTGAGCACAACAACTACCGGTAGCCACATACTCCGCTTCGGTGATGAGAGATATACACAACTTTGCTTCTTAGAAGACCAACTCACTGAAGAGCAACCAAGCATTTGGCACCCTCTGGAGGTGGACTTCCTATCCACTTTGTCTCCCGCCCAATCTGAGTCTGTGAAGCCCAAAAGATCAAAGTCGGCTCCTCTTGGGTACCATAAGCCAAAGTTTGGGGTATGAGCCAAATATCGAAAGATTCGCTTGACCGCCACAACGTGGCTTTCCTTAGGTGCGGCTTGAAACCGTTCACAAATTCCCACACTCAACATGATATCCGGTCTAGATGCACAAAGGTAAAGCAAGGATCTAATCATGGAGCGATATACCTTTTGATCCACTGCTTTACCATTGGGATCAATGTCAAGTTGGCATTTGACGGGCATTGGGGTGGAGGTCGGCTTGACATCACTTAGCTTGAATCTCTTGAGCATGTCTTGAGTGTATTTGGCTTGGTTGATGAAGGTTCCTTCTCTTCTTTGCTTGATTTCGAACCCAAGAAAGAACTTCAACTCTCCCATCATAGACATCTTGAACTTTGAGGTCATGAGAGCGGCAAATTCTTCATTGAAAGCTTTCTTAGGGGAACCAAAAATAATATCATCAACATATAGTTGGCACACAAACAACTCCCCTTTGACCTTCTTAGTAAAAAGAGTGGGTTCGATTTTCCCGATTTCGAACCCACAATCTTGTAACAACTCCATAAGATGCTCATACCACGCACATGGGGCTTGTTTAAGGCCATAGAGCGCCTTTTGAATTGGTACACATGATCGGGGAAATAGGGATCCTCGAACCCCGGGGGTTGTTTGACATACACCAACTCATTAATGGGACCATTAAGAAAAGCACTCTTCACATCCATTTGTTGCAACTTGAAATTATGATGAGAAGCATAAGCAATCAACAAACTAATAGATTCAAGGCGAGCAGCGGGAGCAAAGGTTTCACCATAGTCGATACCCTCTTCTTGGGAGTAGCCTTGTGCCACCAAATGAGCCTTGTTGCGAACAATGATCCCATGAGCATCTTGCTTGTTCTTGAATATCCACTTGGTTCCAATGACATTATGATTCCCGGTCGGCCTTGGCACTAATTTCCACACTTGGTTGTGCTCAAAGTTGTTGAGTTCTTCATGCATGGCATTGAGCCAATCCGGGTCCTCGAGCGCCTCATAAACCTTTTGGGGTTCGACACAAGAAACAAACGTATGATGTTCACAATAGTTTTCTAATTGTCTACGAGTGCTTACCCCCTTTCTTAGGCTTCCAACCACATTCTACATGAGATGACCTTTTGTAGTGAGCTTGGAAGCGATCTTCGCGGCACGGTGCTCTAATTCCTCCTCGGATGTGAGAGGAGGAGGGGTAACTTGATCATCTTGAGCGCCGTCTCGAGCTTGTTCATCATCTTGAGCTTGCTCTTGATCTTGAACTTGCTCAAAAGGGAGAACTTGACCTTGGGCATCCCTTGGTGGTTCACCACCATCTTGAGGTTGATCTTGCCCTTGATCTTGTTCACGAGGTTGAGGGCCTTCACTTTGTTCTTCGGAAGCGTGTGGGTCTTGGGTTGGTGATGGCTCCACTTGAGTGGAGCATTGTCCTTCTCCTTCGGCCACAAGGGGTTCCTTAATGGGTAGGATATGACCAACACCTATTCTTCTTATGGCTTGGGGAGGAATTTCATCACCTACATCACAAGTACCACTTTGCTCCACTTGGGAGCCGTTATTCTCGTCAAACTCCACGTTACACGTCTCCTCAATGAGTATGTTGGACTTGTTGAGGACACGGTAAGCATGCGAGTTTGTAGCATAACCAAAAAATATGCCCTCATGAGCTCTAGCCTCAAATTTAGACAAACGAACACCTTTCTTGAGAATGAAACACTTACACCCAAACACACGGAAGTACTTGAGGTTGGGCTTGTTACCGGTGAGTATTTCATAGGGAGTCTTGTTCAAGCCCTTGCGGAGATAGAGTCGATTGGATGCATGACATGTTGTGTTGATGGCTTCGGCCCAAAAGTTGTAAGGAGACTTGAACTCTGCCATCATGGTCCTTGCCGCATCCATCAACGCCGGATTCTTCCTCTCCGCGACACCATTTTGTTGAGGGGTGTATGGTGCAGCATATTGGTGCTTGACCCCCTCATCACTGAGAAACTCATACAAGGTGTAGTTCTTGAACTCAGTGCCGTTGTCACTCCTTATTGTCAAGATCTTTGCATCGTGTTGACGTTGAGCTTCATTTCCAAAGTCGATGACGGTTTGTTGAGTCTCACTCTTCCTCTTGAAGAAATATACCCAAGTGTATCTGGAATAATCATCCACAATCACCAAGAAATACTTTCTACCCCCAAGACTATCAAAGGATGGAGACCCAGAGATCCATGTGAAGGAGCTCCAAGGGTCTCTTCGAGTAGATGATAGTCGTGGGAGGGTGAGCCTTCTCATGTTGCTTTCCTTCGATACAGGCACTGCAAGCACGATCTTTGGCAAAACTAACATTTGTTAGTCCACGGACATGGTCCCCCTTGAGAAGACTTTGCAAAGATCTCATATTCATGTGGGATAGACGGCGATGCCAAAGCCATCCCGCATCGACTTTAGCCATTAGGCATGTCGCGGTCTTAGTGGGTCGCTCCGAAAAGTTAATCACATAAAGAACATTCTCGACATGCCCAATGTCGGTGTCAAAACCGGCGGATCTCGGGTAGGGGGTACCGAACTGTGCGTCTAGGCGGATGGTAATAGGAGACAAGGGACACGATGTTTTACCCAGGTTCAGGTCCTCTTGATGGAGGTAAAACCCTACGTCCTGCTTGATTGATATTGATATTGTGGATGTTTACAAGAGTGGATCTACCACGAGATCAAGGAGGCTAAACCCTAGAAGCTAGCCTATGGTATGATTGTAATGGTTGTTGTTGTTCTACGGACTAGAGCCATCCGGTTTATATAGACACCGGAGAGGGCTAGGGTTACATAGAGTCGGTTACAATGGTAGGAGATCTACATATCCGTATCGCCAAACTTGCCTTCCACGCCAAGGAAAGTCCCATCCGGACACGGGACGAAGTCTTCAATCTTGTATCTTCATAGTCTTGGAGTCCGGTCGATGATAATAGTCCGGCCGATGATAGTCTGGCCGATGACGGTAGTCCGGCTACCCGGACACCCCCTAATCCGGGACTCCCTCAGTAGCCCCCGAACCAGGCTTCAATGATGATAAGTCCAGCATGTGTGTAGTCTTCGGCGTTGCAAGGCGGGTTCTCCTTCAAGTTCCACGTACCTGCCGAACAGTGTCCGGCTCCCTCATCAATGTTGTGCGTCTTGGCTTCCACGCCCAATAATGGCCTTCTTCCACGCGTCACGCGAATACGAAAAGTCAGGGTGTCTTTTATGTTTTACCCCCTAGTTGTGCGAATAATCTGCCTATAAGGGAGGCAAGAATCCAGATCCAAGTCACCATCTTCCTCCCACAAATACTCATCGGAGCGCTTTCGACCAAGAATCCATTCCATCATGGACCATCAACGCGGCTCCTCTTCTCGCGCTCCCAGCCCTTTGCCAGGAGATTGGAGAAGATGCTCTGTTCCGCACAACGAGCTGGTGAAGCTTGAAGCGGGGGGATATCTCCCTCCGGCCTTCATGGTTCCGGTTCGAGCCGGGCTGGCCACCTACAAAGGTGGGAAGCAAGCGGAGGCTACCCCAAGTCCCAACAAAGGGGAGCGGGTATGCTTCGTCCCCAATCTGATAAGGGGACTCGGATTTCCTGTACATCCATTCCTCCGCGGGCTCCTGGAGTTCTACGGACTCCAGCTTCATCACCTCACACCCGCCTCAATCCTGCATATTGCGGGTTACGTAGCTCTTTGCGAGCTATTCCTGGGTGTCAAGCCCCATTTCACGCTGTGGAAGAGGTTGTTCTGCCTTGTACCCCGCTCTCACGAGGGGTCCGTATATCAAGTGGGCGGTGCCGAAATATGGCGCATTGCCGGGACCGGATATCCATCCGAAACCCCTAAGAAGGCGTCCAAAGACTGGCCTTCGGAATGGTTTTATATAGAAGACGCTCCGCTGCCGGACCCTGTTCGGATCAGCCTCCCGGAGTTCAGCAATGCTCCTCTGAAGAAACGCCTTAGTTGGCGTCCGCGGAGCCCCCAACTGGAGGAAGACAAGAGCGTCCATTATTTGATGGGCCGAATAAGGTTACTGGCCCATTCCAGGTTGACCATGATTGGAGTCATGGCAACATGCATTATGCGGGGGGTGCAACCACTACAATACAGGGGCCATCCCATGTGGGATTTCAACGGGGAGGACGATGCCACCCGTCATGGCCGCAAACGGCCGAATTCGGTCCAAGATCTGGTGACGATCCTGTCCGGCCTGTATGAGGGGGAGAAGGAGGATTTCCTTTGGACGAACCCGTTAAATGGGTTCTCCATGAATAATCCCTGGCCTTGGGTAAGCGAACACTCTGAGTGCCCGACCCATGCTTTTCGAAACTTAAGTTTCTTATATTGTGTTCTTCTTTTGACGTAGGAGCTGCGCCGGATCGTGGAGGACATGCTAAGTCCAGCTCCGCAACCCGAGGATCCAGAGAGATCCCGGGATCCGGCCTCCGAAGAGGATCCGGACATAATGGTGGAGCTAATCAACGGGGTGTTCCACCAGCTCAGCATGGATAATGCTTTAGTCGCCATTACGGCCGACTATCCCGGACTATATCCGGCTTCCCAGGTGATTGCGACCGAAGTCCGGACACCGTCATTCCTTCCTTGCTTATTTCTGACCACTGTATACGATGGCGCTGTGCAGGAGGCGCCCCTAGGGCGAGAAGCCGAGCCCGTGGTGGCTGGCCAACAAAGGCCAGTCCGGACCAGTAGGCGGAAGAGGAGCGCGGCGCGGACTGAAACGTCGCCGCAAAGGTGTAGCTCACAATTCATTATTTAGAGCAACATTCCTAGGAAGCGTTTGAGTGCTCATGACTTTTGTAGGGAAAAAAGCGTTCGCCGGACTGCGGGCGTGGAGGTTGCCAATCCAACCTCTACCAGCCAGGTTCCAACACCTGGTCTGGAGGGGGAAGCGAGCGCAAGGCGCGAGCCGGACGTTCCTCCGACGGAGGATGCCGACACACTGTCCGCCACCAAGTCTGAGGTGGAGAGTGCCCTGAATCACAGGCGCCGCCGGACAGTATTTCGTGACGCGTGCTTCTCCCCCGAGGCGTTGAATGCCTTTAACGCGGGGGACGCGCACCTTTGTGCTGCTCAAGATGGTTTTACCAGAGCCACGGAGCAGTATGTAAAAGACATACGGGTAAGAGAATTTAATAGTTGTATATGCCAGTAGCCCCCGAGACTTAAAGTAGTTATATTAACTGATTTAAGGATCATATGAAACGCAGGATCTTACCGAGAAGAATACCCAACTGTCTCTGGAGCTGCAGGAGTGCAAGGCCCAACTTGAGGCCGCACTCTCTGGCGCAGGAGGAAACACAGGGACCTCTCCTGGTAACGCATTATTTTAGAAAGATAAGTAGCGTTTGGCCTTTGCGCAAGTCTAAAAACTGACATTGCAGGTGCTGCCGGACAAGATCCGGACAGGCAAGAACTTCTGCGCCAACTAAAGGCCGGCGAGAGGGTGCTACATAAGGTGCAGCATGAAAGGAACAAGCTCCAGGATGCCCATGCCCAGCTTAGAGAAGAGCTGAAAGGCGTTCGGGCCGAGCTGTCGGGCTCCGTTAAGGAGAATCAGCGGCTTCGTCGCGGCATCTATAGTAAGTGCTTGAGCGAACTCCTTTTAAAAGAAGAGTTCGGCGAGGAAGTCAATTTGACAGAATATGTCTGCAGGTATACTCACAGGTCGCCCTGAGGAGGAGATGCCCGTATCAACGGGTGATCAACTTCCCGAATTGTTGCTACTGATCAAACGAGTTCGGCAGGCAATGAGCGGCGTCATCCAGGCTTTATGGCCAGCCTTCTTCTTACCCGTGGGTCTTGGGGAACTTGCGGAGAAGCTTCAGGGAGTGCGGAAGCGCTTCCATTTATGGAAGATTTCGGCCTGCCGCCAAGGTGCTAGGGAGGCCTGGGCCATGGTAAAGACGCGGTACAAGAAGGCGGATCCCAACCACATGGCCGAAGTCGGACCTGTGGGGCCCGATGGGAAGGAGATCCCTGTGAGTTTAGTATACGGCCAAGTAGAGTTGGCCGCTAAATTTTCCCAACAGGACTGTAAATTAGACAGCCTGTTAGACGGGATTGAGGAAGAATACAATCAGTCGATTTGACAATGTATTATAAAATGACATGTAAAATGCCTTCTAGCCGGATTGTAGATCGTTTGTCTTTGCCGACTTTTTTGCTTCGACCTCGGGACCCTAGAGCCCGGAGTGTGTCCGAATACCTTCTCGGTTATGAAACAACCAGGGTATGCATGGATACCAGGCGTAAGGGTCATTAGTGCTTTATCAGACAAGTGCCCAACTAGTTATGTTATATTACATGGGTAGTAAGAAACATCTTCCAGGGAGAATAGTTCCGTTAAGGATTCCTTTCCTCTGGGGGTGGCATGCCCCAAAGTGCATGTCCGGACTGCGAAAGAAGCAGAAAAAAATCTAGGGGCAGATAAATAAGTAGATAAAAAATCATCTTTTAAGTCACCGACCGAATATTCCCTTAAGAACGCTAGCTTTCGGCTTCACCCAGTCTGAGGTACACATCCGGCTGACCCGGCAGTAACAATCGCAGAGGTGCTCCCTTTACCTCCTAGCCGAACAATCAGGAACGTAGGGGTAAGCACAGGAGCCAGGCAACCCAGCTTGGCCAAAACTTAAGTCATATCGATGCATATAATGGTGAGTAAAAGGTACATGTGGAGGCTTGACACATGTGCTGGGCATGAAGCCCTTATAATTAAGCTTCTGGTAAAGAAGCCCCCAGGTATATTGAGTGTGGATAGCACATCAATTGCGTGCGAACGTTGCGCAAGTAGGCCCTTTAAGGCTTGGAGGAATAGGGTTGAGAAGAAAAAGATAAACAAAAGGCAGCTGAAGGAAAAAAAGAAAGAAAAATATTTGGACGGGGGAAAGGGACGAACTCTTAGTCCGGCGCTAGGCATAGAATCTTCGGAGGCGGGCTGCGTTCCATGGGTTCGGCTCGAGTCGGTTATCCGATGCATTTCGTAGGCGGTACGCTCCGCCGGTCAGGACTTGATCGATGATGAAGGGGCCTTCCCATTTGGGCTTGAGCTTGTCCTTTTTCTTGTCCGGCAGGCATAGAACCAATTCGCCAACGTTGTAAGTCTTGGCCCGTACTTCTCTGCTTTGGTATCTTCGAGCCTGCTGCTGATAGAATGCGGAATGAGCCTTGGCGACGTCGCGTTCTTCCTCCAATGCGTCCAAGCTGTCCTGCTGATCCAACTCGGCTTCTCTTTCTTCATACATGCGCACTCGAGGTGAGTCATGAATTATGTCGCAGGGCAAAACTGCTTCTGCGCCATATACCATAAAAATGGTGTGAATCCGGTAGCACGGTTAGGCGTTGTCCGCAGCCCCCAGAGTACGGAGTCGAGCTCCTCTACCCACTGCGTGTCAGATTTCGTAAGGGACCACACTAGTATGGGTTTGATGCCGCTCATTATTAGACCATTTGCTTGTTCCACTTGACCGTTGGTTTGAGGATGATAGACTAAAGCGTAATCGAGCTTGATGCCCATATTTTTGCACCATAATTTAACCTCATCGGCCGTGAAGTTTGTGCCGTTATCGGTGATGATGCTGTGGGGGACACCATAACGGTGTACTACCCCGGATATAAAGTCTATCATTGGTCCGGACTCTGCCGTTTTAACTGGCTTGGCCTCTATCCATTTGGTGAATTTATCCACCATGACCAATAGGTATCTTTGCTTGTGGGTTCCCCCTTTAAGTGGTCCAACCATGTCAAGCCCCCAGACCGCGAACGGCCAGGTAATGGGTATTGTTTTGAGGGCGGTGGGTGGCATATGGCTCTGATTAGCAAAGAGCTGACAACCGACGCATCTTTGGACTAAGTCCTGAGCATCTGCCCGGGCCGTCGGCCAATAAAATCCTGTACGGAATGCCTTTCCTACAAGGGCCTGGGCTGCGGCATGGTGTCCGCCTAGTCCGGCGTGAATTTCAGCCAGAAGGTCTCGCCCTTCCTCTTCGGAGATACACCTTTGAAGGACTCCGGTTGTGCTTTTCCTATAGAGTTCTCCCTCATGGACCTTGTAGGCTTTAGATCGCCGGACTACGCAGCAGGCCTCATTATGGTCTTCGGGGAGTTCCTGCCTAAGCAAGTATGCGAGGAATGGTTCTGTCCACGGGGCAATTACTGCCATTATCTCGTGGGCTGAAGGTGTTATGTCATCGGCTGAATTGCCGGTTGGTGCGGCTTGTTCCGGTTTGTTATTTCCGGACTCCTCTTCCCATAGTACGGATGGCTTGAAGAGTCGTTCCAAGAAGATGTTAGGAGGGACAGCGTCGCGTTTTGCGCCGATGCGTGCCAGTACGTCGGCTGCTTGGTTATTATCCCGGGCTACGTGATGGAATTCAAGTCCTTCAAACCGGGCTGACATTTTTAGGATTGCGATATGCTACCATTTTCGGATCTTTGGCGTCAAAGTCTCCGTTTATTTGGGATATTGCGAGATTTGAATCCCCGCGCACCTCTAGGCATTGAATGCCCATGGAGATTGCCATCCGGAGACCATGTAAAAGGGCCTCGTATTCGACTGCGTTGTTGGAGTCCGTGTACATTATCTGAAGTACGTATTGGACTGTGTCCCCGGTCGGGGACGTCAAGACGACGCCAGCCCCCAATCCGGCTAACATTTTAGAGCCGTCGAAGTGCATAATCCAATTGGAGTATGCGCCGTACTCTTTAGGGAGTTCGGCTTCGGTCCATTCAGCGACAAAGTCAGCCAAAACTTGTGACTTTATAGCTCGCCGAGGTTTGTAAGTTATATCAAATGGTAAGAGCTCAATGGCCCATTTTGCAATCCTGCCCGTCGCGTCGCGGTTATTTATGATGTCGTTAAGTGGTACTTCAGAGGCCACTGTTATCGAACACTCTTGAAAGTAGTCTCGGAGCTTCCGGGATGCCATGAACACCGCGTACGCTATCTTCTGATAGTGCGGGTAACGGGACTTGCAAGGGGTTAACACAATGGATACGTAGTATACTGGTTTTTGAAGAGGGGATTTATGCCCTTCTGTCTCTCGTTCGACGACGAGTACCGCGCTTACTACTTGATGTGTTGCCGCGATGTATAACAACATAGGTTCGCCCAGGTTGGGCGCGGCCAGGACCGGATTCGTTGCCAATATGGCCTTTATTTCTTCAAGTCCGGCAGTGGCAGCATCCGTCCACTCGAAGTGTTCGGTGTGCCTGAGGAGGCGATAGAGAGGCAATGCCTTTTCTCCTAGGCGGGAGATAAAGCGGCTGAGGGCCGCCATGCATCTAGTCAATTTCTGGATCTGTTTGAGGTATTTTGGAATATCTAGCTGTGACAGAGCTCGGATCTTGGCTGGGTTTGCTTCAATTCCTCTACCGGATACGATGAAGCCCAGGAGCTTTCCAGCTGGTACACCGAAAATGCATTTTTCCGGATTCAGCTTGATGTCATATGCTCTGAGGTTGTCGAATGTGAGCCTCAAGTCGTCTACTAGAGTTTCGACGTGTTTAGTTTTGACGACTACGTCGTTTACGTATGCCTCTACTGTTTTGCCGATCTGGGTAGCCAGACATGTCTGAATCATGCGCTGATATGTTGCGCCGGCGTTTTTAAGTCCGAAGGGCATCATGTTGAAGCAGAATGGTCCATATGGAGTAATGAACGCCGTTGCGGCTTGATCCGCTTCTGCCATCTTGATTTGATGATAGCCGGAGTATGCGTCCAGGAAGCACAATGAATCGTGCCCTGCAATGGCATCGATGATTTGGTCGATGCGGGGGAGGGGGAAGGGGTCCTTTGGGCAGGCTTTATTGAGGTCTTTGAAATCGACACATAGGTGCCAGGATTTGTCCTTCTTTGGTACCATTACCAGGTTTGCTAGCCAATCCGGATGTTTGATGTCTCTGATGAATCCGGCTTCCAATAGTTTGGCTAGCTCTTCTCCCATTGCCTGTCTTTTGGGTTCGGAAAATCGTCGAAGAGCCTGTTTGACTGGCTTGAATCCTTTTAGGATGTTTAGGCTGTGTTCTGCCAATCTGCGTGGGATTCCGGGCATATCCGAGGGGTGCCAGGCAAAAATGTCCCAATTTTCCCGAAGGAATTCTCGCAGTGCGGCGTCTACATCAGGGTTCAATTGTACCCCGATGGAGGCCGTCTTTGTCGGGTCCGTTGGGTGGACCTGGAATTTTACTATTTCGTCTGCTGGTTTAAAGGAGGTGGACTTGGATCTCTTATCGAGTATCACATCGTCCCTGTTCACCGTAGAGCGTAGCGCGGTGAGTTCCTCTGCTGCTAGGGCTTCGGATAGTGCCTCTAAGGCTAATGCGGCTGTCTTGTTTTCGGCGCGGAGTGCTATGACCGGATCACTAGCGAGAGTGATTATTCTGTCGGGCCCAGGCATTTTGAGCTTCATGTACCCGTAATGGGGTACGGCTTGAAAATTGTGAATGCCTCTCGTCCTAATATAGCGTGATATCCGCTGTTGAACGGGGCCACTTGGAACGTGACTTCTTCGGATCTGTAATTGTCCGGCGAGCCGAATACCACATCGAGTGTGATTTTTCCTATGCAGCGCGCCTCCCGGCTAGGGATTATTCCTTTAAAGGTTGTGCTGCTTCGCTCAATGCGGCTCCAGTCTATTTCCATTTTTTGAAGGGTTTCCTCGCAGATGAGGTTTAATCCGCTGCCGCCATCCATGAGGACCTTTGTAAGTCGAAAGCCGTCCACTATTGGACTGAGTACTAGTGCGGCTGGAGCTCGGGCTGTTCGGAATTTAGGTTCGTCGCTGGCGTTGAAGGTGATGGCTGTGTCGCTCCATGGATTGGTTGTTGCTACTTGGTAGACTTCGGCGAGGCTGCGGATTGTTTGTTTCCGCATATTATTTGATGCGAAAGTCTCGAAGACTGTTGATACCGTACCGATGTTGTTGGAGTGGTTTTCCGGGGCTAGAAGCTCCTCGCCACTTTTGGCCACCTGCCGTAATATCCAACAGGCTCGAAGGCTATGTGTTGGAATGGCGCCCTCTGTACTGTGAATTTTACAGGGTCCGCTAAGCCATCCCTCCAGTACGGTTCCGTGCCCTTTATGGGGTTTTTGCTTTTTGGTTTTTGTATCTGGTGCCTGAGTGTAATGCACCCTTTTGTTGCAGACTAGGGTTGAATTCGGGGCCGGATTGTCCCAAAACCTATTTTCGGTTGTCCGGAAACTCTCCATCGCACAGTACTTTCGTACTATGGACGCCAGGTCAGCGAAGCGTGTAATTTCACGACGGCTGACGACGTTCAAGATTCCCTCGTCCGTGCAATTATTGCAAAAAATTGAGATTGCATTTTCCTCCCGGCAGTCCTTGATCCTGTCCATAGCCAGGAGGAATCTGGCCCAGTAGTGATGTACTGTCTCAGTGGGCTCTTGCCGGATTAGAGATAGATCGCATATGTCTGGGCGAGTGGGTGGAATTATGTCCGGAACCCTACCCATCTCAAGGCTCGAGGGCCGAGAAGTTTCCAAATTTGGAAGCTTGGATTGATGGACGTTGTCCAACGAGTCTAGTCCGATGCCTGACTTTAAGTTCAGTGCTTGATCGAAGTCCGCCCTCCGCGGGAATCCGGCATGGGGGGTTCGGGAACCTGGACATGACTAGTTTTCAACACAGGAGAAGAGTCGCCGCATTGTTCCTCTACCACTGCAACGTGGTGGGTGACCTGGGGAGAGTTAATTTCTCTCTGATCGGTTTTAAGCCCAATCTGATTGTAGTCTGTAGCGACTCCCAGGGCGGCGATGCGATCCAAGAGCTCGTTTACGGACGAGAGCTCTATTGGATCCAGCCGCTCGGCAAATTCCGAGCTGACGTGAAGATTGCTTTTGATGACTTGAGAGGTCATTGTCGAAGCGGTGACCGGACAGGCGGTCATAACAAAACCACCTAGCCGGATAGTTTGGCCGGCGGCCAAGGCTCCTTTGGCGAAAATACTGTCCTTAAAGACGGGAGAAGGCATCCTTCCTATCGGTGACGGCACAGAGGAACTCTCAATGAAAGCACCAATGTCGGTGTCAAAACCGGCGGATCTCGGGTAGGGGGTACCGAACTGTGCGTCTAGGCGGATGGTAACAGGAGACAAGGGACACGATGTTTTACCCAGGTTCAGGCCCTCTTGATGGAGGTAAAACCCTACGTCCTGCTTGATTGATATTGATATTGTGGATGTTTACAAGAGTGGATTTACCACGAGATCAAGGAGGCTAAACCCTAGAAGCTAGCCTATGGTATGATTGTAATGGTTGTTGTTGTTCTACGGACTAGAGCCATCCGGTTTATATAGACATCGGAGAGGGCTAGGGTTACATAGAGTCGGTTACAATGGTAGGAGATCTACATATCCGTATCGCCAAGCTTGCCTTCCACGCCAAGGAAAGTCCCATCCGGACACGGGAGGAAGTCTTCAATCTTGTATCTTCATAGTCTTGGAGTCCGGTCGATGATGATAGTCCGGCCAATGATAGTCCGGCCGATGACGGTAGTCCGGCTACCCGGACACCCCCTAATCCGGGACTCCCTCACCCAACAAAAGCTACTTTAAGTGTCTTGATCCACAAGAGGGCCACGGTATCAATATCAAAGAAACTGGCAAAACCCATGAGTGCAAGTTGACGAACAGAAAGTAAATTGTATGCAAGGGACTCAACAAGCATGACTTTCTCGATCGTGAGATCATGAGAAATGACAACCTTGCCAAGACCCAATACCTTGGAGAACTAGGCATCACCCCACTCGACATTGGTGGGCATATATGGAATCTTTTGCAGGTCCACCACTAAGTCCTTGCTTCCGGTCATATGATTTGTAGCTCCACTATCGAGCAACCATGATCCCCCGCCAGAAGCATACACCTACAAGAGATCAATCCTTGCTTTTAGGTACCCATTGAGTAATGGGTCCTTTGATGTTAGTAACAAGGGTCTTGGGAACCAATTATACCATTCAATATACTCATAAGGAGAACCAACAAATTTAGCATAAACATGCCCGTCACTAGCACGACACAACACATAAGAAGGGTTAAAGTCGCCGACTTTGTTGGAAGGGATGGCATTAACCTTTTTGACGTTGCCATCCTTTACATTGTTCTTCTTATCCTTAGAAGTACCCTATCCCTCCTTCACAAAGGTTTGCTTAAGAAGGGGAGGTCGTTTGGTCCTGTCATTCTTCTTCTTGTTATTGGACTTGGGTGCGAACCCAACTCCCTCCTTGGCAAAAACTTCCTTTTGATTGCTCAAAAGGTCATTGAGATTCTTCTCACCTTGTATACACGACACAAGGCCTTTCTTAAGTTGCTCCTTCAATTTGGCATTCTCCTCCACAAGATGCACATGCTCACAACACGGGTTAGTAGCATTTGCGTTATCAATTAAGACGATATGAGGAAATGTGGCTTTCTCCTTGGTTAGCTTCACTTGGAGTTGATCATGAGACTCCTTGAGGTTAGCATGAACACCCTTCAAGGCCTTGTGAGCCTTGTCAAGTAAATCAAACTCCTCTTTGAGTCTAGCAAGGTAAACCCCAAGTTTAGCCTTCTCGGAGTTTAGCACATGAGAGACAACAAGAGCATGATCAAGATCTTTCTTTAATTTAGCATGGTCATCGTTGTGTGACTCCTCAAGAGCCAAACGATGCCCATGCTCTTCCTCAAGAGCATTAGATAGATCCAATATCTCATCGGCATAGTCATGACTATTACCTTCCAACATAGAGATGGTTCCTTCATGGGCCTCGATTATGTCATTGGCTTCACCAAGTTGTTCCAAGAGAGCAACGGAGTGCTTCTTGGATTTGCCCTTGAGCTTACTCATAAAAGACTCAAATTCATTTATCTCTTCATTAGACCCCTCATTTTCATCAATGCAATCCGTCAAGGAGGGATTATTAATGATGGTAGTTTTGTTGTTGGGGGTTACCTTGTTGGTGGCTTTGGCCATGAGGCATTTGGCGATGATCTCGTTGGGTGAATCGAAGAGAGACACCCGTGGAGTGATGGCAATGTCAACGGAGGCCATGGCCATGACTTCACTATCTTCATCATCATCATCATCCTCATTGTATTGTTCTTGTGCCACCAACCCTTTGGTAGGAGTCTTCTTGGTGAAGTTGTTCTTGTTGGGGAAGGACTTGGCTTTGTCTTTTCGGATGAGCTTGCCACCATTGTCTTCCCGCTTCTCGTAAGGGCAATCCACACCAAAGTGGCTCACATTACCACAATTGTAACATGTTCTCACACGTTGCTTGCCCATGAAGCCACTTGAGTTGTTCTTGTTGAAGTTGGGCCTTGTGTCCTTCTTGCTCCAAAATTGCCTTGAAGCAAGAGCCATGTGGTCATGATAATCATATTTCGTATCTTTGGGGTTGCTCTCCTCATCTTCTTGTTCTTCCTCTTCTTCCACACTAACCTTAGCCTTCAAGGCAAGGTTGGGCTTCTTTGCTCTTTGAGAATGCAACACCGCATTATCGGCGGTCTTGTCAAAGATCCTCGTTGCCACAAACTCATCCAACACGGCATTTGAGGACAAGGTGTGGAATTCCGGCCTTTGACGGATGACGGAAGACATGGCCTTGTGGTAAGGCATCATGACCTTGAGGAACTTGCGCTTGATCCAATTGTCATCCGTATCCTTACTCCCATGATCTCGGAGTGAGACTGCAAGGGTGGTCAATCTCCGGTAAAGCACACGAGGTTCTTCATCTTCATTCATTGCAAACTCATCGGCTTCATCTTGCACCACTTCATAGTTGGAGAATTGAATGCTAGTGCTTCCCTTGTAGAGGGAAACAACATGGTGCCATGCTTCTTTGGCCATGGTGAATGGTCGGATATGAGCAATTTCTTCGGGTGGAATTGCATCTTGAAGCATGAAGAGAGCATTCTCATTGAATTGATTATCTGTGGCTTCTCTTGGGGTGAAGTTGCTTGGGTCATGCAGATAGAAACCTTCTTCAATGATTCTCCAAAGATTAGTGTTAACATGTTTTAAATGAAGCTTAAAGCGATAGACCCACGCATCAAAATCTTCATTTTTCACAATCTTAGGAGGAGGGCCGGCATGATTTAAATGAGTAGAGGGAATCGGTACTCCTCCATAGGTAAGAGGAGGTTCCACATGGGCAAACATGCCATTTCCATTTCTACCACTAGATGAAGGAACTCTTTCACTAGAAGCTTCCGCCTTATCGGAGTTGGCATCCGCCACCTTGGTAGTGGGATCAACCACTTCCAACGGCGCGGTGGATAATTTGAGACCATCAAGAAAAATTTTAAGCATGCCTTTGACATCGGTCGTCATGGAGGTTTTCAATGTGTCCAAAGCCACATTGAATTCCTCACGTGAGACCAAGGTTCCCCCATCGGCCATAGACAAGGATGGATTCACACCAGGGTGCTCCTCCCTACCGTCTATGGTGTCAACCATACTCTTCGGACGGCAAAGTCCTTAATAAAGAGACGAGGCTTTGATACCAATTGAAACGATCGATATAGTTGACTAGAGGGGGGGTGAATAGGCAACTAACAATTTTTAGCTTTTCTTTACCAAATTAAACTTTGCATCAAAGTAGGTTGTCTAGATATGCAACTAGGTGAGCAACCTATATGATGCAACAACCACAAGGACACAAGCAAGGAACGGAAATAACACAATATAGCTTGCACAAGTAAAGGTGAGAGATAACCAAAAGTGGAACCGATGGAGACAAGGATGTGTTACCAAAGTTCCTTCCTTTTGAGGGGAAGTACGTCTCTCTTAGAGCGATGTGGAGGCACAATGCTCCCCAATAAGCCACTAGGGCCACCGTATTCTCCTCACGCTCTCACACAATGCGAGATGCCATGATTCCACTATTGGTGCCCTTGAAGGCGGCGACCGAACCTTTACAAACAAGGTTGGGGCAATCTCCATAACTGAATTGGAGGCTCCCAACGACACCACGAAGCTTCACCACAATGGACTATGGCTCCGAGGTGACCTCAACCATCTAGGGTGCTCAAACACCCAAGAGTAACAAGATCCGCAAGGGATTAGTGGGGGAATCAAATATCTCTTGGTGGAAGTGTAGATCCGGGCCTTCTCAACCAATCCCTAGAGAATCAACAAGTTTGATTGGCTAGGGAAAGAGATCGGGCAAAAATGGAGCTTGGAGCAACAATGGATCTTAGAGGTGGAAGAGGTGTTCAACTATGGGAAGAAGACACCCCGTTTATAGTCACGGGACAATTCCAACCGTTACCCACCTACTCAGTCCGCGACCCGCGGTACTACCGCACACCTGGAGCGGTACTACCGCACAGGCCTGCGATACTACCGCGGAGGCTTGCGGTACTACCGTGGGCACGGCAGGGCCTGGACCCGTTCTGATGAGCACCAACAGGGGACGGTAGAACCGCTGGCACGGTACTACCGCGACCCCATGCGGTACTTCTGCAAGGCAGGCATGGTCCACGCACTGTAGGTACGGATATAAAAAATACATCCGTGACTACCTCCGCTGAGAAAATATCTATGCAAAAGTCCGACACGGTACTACCGCAAACCAGGTGCGGTACTACCCTGGAGGGCGCGGATGTAAAAAATTACATCCGCCCCTACTTCTGCTTCGTGCCGCTGTGCCTGGCCGGGCGTCACGGTACTACCGCGCCGGAGCACAGTACTACCGTGTAGGGCACGGATGTAAAAAATTACATCCGCCCCTACTACATCTTGCGCAGCAGCGCCTAGCCAGAGCTCACGGTACTACCGCTCAGGAGGAGGGGTACTTCCGTGGGTACCTGCGGTACTACCGTGCCAGGGCCCGGTACTACCGCAAGGGCCTGCGGTAGTACCGCTCTGGGGAGCAGTACTACCGCCAGCCTTTGAGCAGCAACACGTAGGAAGCCTTCACTCTGCAGAGATATGGTGAGACGGAGGAAGCTCCAAAGAGCCAACATAAAGAGGGTGCAAACGGAACATGTGTACGTGAGATTCCACCCAAACCTTTCCAACGCGGACCCCCTCTTAATAGTACGGCTTTCCTACGACTCAAATCCACCGAAAAGAAACGTAGAGAAAACACCGTCTTCAAAAATCTTTGAGGGGCACCAAATTGTCTTGTGCTCCAACATGATCTATATGAAAAGCTCGACGCACACGATTAGTCCGCAAAACCATTGTCATCAATCACCAAAATTACTAAGGGATAAATATGCCCTTACAGCGGTCTTGGAGAGGCATGATGCGCTGCTTCAAGAACTCCCTGATGAGCATGGCCCCCGTCAGCTTCGGGCTCTTCAGGTCCTTCTCCATCTTCCTCACGAATGGCGCCAAGGAAGGGTCAGTGATCTTATCAGAACGCAACCACTTCTCAGCGACGGGGAATGCGGTCGGCAGCTTCAGCAAGCTCTGGGAGCTCTTGGCGTCCATTAGAACCCACCTCTTCACAACATCCTCTACCTTCTTCCTGCCGTGGGAGATTGCATTGCCACCCCATGCCGCGACAAAGCCAATGCACCCAACAGGATTGTCGCCGGTCTTGCGGAGGAAGAAAAAATGGTGGAACAAGGCAACGGAGGGCATCACCCCCATGAATGCCTCACAGTAAAAGGCGAAAAGAGACATGAGGAGGATGGAGTTGGCATGGATGTAGAGCGAGTGAAGACCATAGTGGTGAAGGATGGCAAAGAAGAAGCGGGAGAATGGAGATACCAGCCCCTAGTAGACGATGTGCATGAAGAAGGGGAAGTAGTTGCTGCCCGCGTGCTCTGGTGTCACAGTGGCAACCTGGAGCGCTGTCTCCCCCCACTGGTTCCCATCGCTCGCTGTCAGGAGGAGCGTGGTCTAGAGCTTATCCCCGGACACGCAGGGCTCCAGCAGCCCTGGCTCATACTAGGCGGAGTCGGCAGCCGGAGCAGGAGTCGCGGTCCTCGCGGTGGCCATCAAGCAGGAGAATTGGCGGAGAATCGACAGATTTGGTGTGTTCTTCTGCTTCGGGGAGAAGGGGATCTGGAGTAAGACGAAGAAGGAACAATGAAAGCCCTCCGATAGGCAGCGCCCCCTTTTGTCAGACGGAAGCAGTTGCCGAGGCAGCATGGGGAAGCGGAGTCGCCCATGTCCCATCAGTCGCTACGCGTCATCAAGGCCGCAGGCGGTTGGGGACCGCGGCGCTCCGCCCTAGCCCTTTGGCTTCGCCTGGAAGCCAAGTCTGAGCGCGCCTTGGGCCCGAGGGCTACTGTCGGCGTCCTAGATATGGGAGTATCCAGCCCTGCCTGCCTGCGGCCCACCACGTGGCTCCATCGATGGCCTGGTATGACCCAACTTCAACACCTACATGCCAAGACCCTTGTGAGGGGCCAAGCCTCGCGAGGCGGGCGACGCCAAGACCCCCGAAGGAAGCAGCCTCCTCAGGAGGGCTCCTGAGGGGAGGAGAGTTCTATGCAAGATACCTCACGAGGCTCAGCTGACGTGAGCCATGACGACCAAGGCTAGACGGGTGCCAGGCGGGCGTAGAGCGCAGGTTTCCTCTTCAGTGCAAGGGAGGCAAGCCGTAGGCGTGGAGTCCCGAGGAATCAGCCAAAGGTTTCCATTTCGGTGCAACGAGACCAAGACCGCCAGGACGACAGGATGGAGGTCATCAGCGAGCCCACCGCAGCGTCACGACTAGAGGCTTTTTGCACACGAAGACTAGTTTTGTTACGATAGACTGTACTACTTGTCCCCTTTCAAATCCCGCCATTGTGGAATCCCTTCCCGCTCATATTTGGGAAGAGGGCCAAGGCCACTATAAGTAGGACTAGCCACCATCATAGAGGGCGGAAAAGGGGGACGAATCCAAGAGAATCAACACAAGTAGAGCACCGCACCAGCTCAAGAAAACCTCTCCTACGGAGGCTTGTTCATCCTTCGTACTTGTTTACCCATAGCCCCTCAAGGCAATCCACCGCACACACTGGAGTAGGGTATTACACCACAATGGTGGCCTGAACCAGTATAAATCTCTATGTCTTTTGTGTCTCTTCGAGCTCGATGCGTTAAGCCTAGTGAGATTGCGAGTATGCAGGCTCGGCAGGTTAAGATCTCCGCACGCACCCCAGAGTTCAAACCTTTCATCGGTTGCCGGTTACCAAAATCCGACAAGTAGGATATAAACCCCATGAACATATCGTGGAGGCTATGTTGGTTTCGATTCAACTACATGTGTGAACATGTGCCAAGTCAAGCCACTTGAAACATTCAGAGGAGGATACCATATCACCATACTACATCACAATCATTTTAATGCATGTTGACGTCCAAGATAAATCATTATCCACTCCTAGCTACTTAAGCATGGCATGATCAACTATAATCTCTAATTGTCATTGCAAACATGTTTAATCATAATAGGTTGAATATGGATTCTGAGTTAAACGTATTTACAAAAACAAAAATAAGTTGAGTTCATACCCGCTTTTATCTACCACATTCACTTCATGAAATATCGTCATTATTGCCTTTCACTTGCACGACCGAACAATATGAAAATACTAATAGTGCAAGAGGTCCATGGACTAAGATGGAATATTTAACATTTGATTCAGGGGAGAAGAGAAAATAATATTGGCTCTTTATTAGATCAACAATAAGTGCATATGAGAGCCACTCAACATTTTCATCGTGGTCTTCTCCCTTGTACGACTCAATAAAATAAAAGGAGAAGAAATTCAGAGAAACACACTGAAATATTTTTGGAGTTTTTAGTTTTTCTTGAAGAAAACAAACTAAAGAAGGAAAAACAAAAACGAGAAAAACTATTTACACGGGAAAGTTCCCAACAAGCAAAAGAAGAATCGAGAAATCTTTTGGGGGTTTTCTTTTAATACTACATCTAAATTAAACTAGATAGAAAAACCAAAAAGAAAAAAGACATATTTTTGGGTTTTCTTAAAGTTTTACAAACACACAAGAAGAAAACGAGAAAATAAATCTTGCATGGATAATACAATGAAAAGTGTGGACACCGACAACTGGAATGAAATGTGTGAACATGAATATAATGTCGGTGGAAATACTTACTCCCCCAAGCTTAGGATTTTGGCCTAGCTTGGTAATTACCACCAGTAGCAGCCATTCAGTCCCATGTAGAAGTGCGGTGGTGGCGGTACCTGAGCTTTCCACTCCTGGGGCTCCTGCTCTGCCATTGCCCGGTCACTCCGGTAGGCAATAATGTCCTCTGCTATGACCCTGTATCTTCCATCCTCCCCTAGCAATAGAATCAAACAAAGCAGGTGTAGGCAACGGGAAAATATCATGGGTTTCCACACTGAAAACCAAGTTGTAATGAATGTTCTGAAAAGAATCAGCGGCATCAGCAAATTGGTAAGCTACCATCGCCTAGTGATCTAGATAAACTCGAGGCAAAGGATAATCATGTTGGCGTATCTGGACATTAAAATGACTCGCTAGACGAGTGGCATAAATACCACCATGAATTTTGCCCTTAGTACTATTGAGGTGCACATGACGTGCAATAACAACCCCAAGGCTAAAGGTGTGATCATTGTGTAGTGCATAGCGTAAAATGGCGAGGTTGGGAGCACTGAGTGCTCCGGCCTTCTCCCTAGCAGTTAAACACTTTGCATTGAATAAAGCACAATAATGCATAGAAGGAAACTGCAAAGTCGTGGAGGTGGCTTTCGACATGCCTCTTTCATCACCCACTGTCAAAGTGAGGAGAAAGTCCTCAAACTCTGGCGGTCTACGATCTCTTAATTCCCCGTCAGAGGGAATCAGGCATATGTCGCAAAAGTCGGTGAGCGGTATCTGATGGGTTTCAGAATATAAATTAAACCGCACCTCAGGAGGATTGTTCCTATTTAAGAAATAAAACAATTCCACAAAGGAATTTGTGAGGAGGTGATGTTGGTCACACTCAAACCGACATTTGCAATGAATTGGGCAAACTCTTGATCGAACCCGGCCTCATCCATGAAGGCATTATGGGGCCATTCACACGGTCGTACCTCCGCCGTTCTTGGAGTGTTAAGGTCATTGTCCTATGATTCCCCAATGACTCCTTAGCATTCTTTTTGGAGGAAAACTTGTTGAAGATACTCATCTTATTCTTATGAATAAAATTCTAAAAATTTTGGTCCACAATTTTTTTTCAACAAAACTTCACAAGATTGATAGCAACTACTCATATGGGTGCCTAGAGGCTATATGAAGCATTCAAACTAATAGAACTCTAATAATTCAGCATGCAAGCCCATTTACAATAGCACCAAGAGTAGCTAATTATTCAAAATATAAACCACTAGAGCAAAAACTAATTGGAGCAATGGAGGAGTCACATACCAAGTAGCAATCCCCCAAAACAGTTTTGGAAACGGAGCTTCGAGCAAAGAGATCGAACTCCGCGGGTTTGATAGCAAGAACGCACGCGTGGGAGAGAGCTATGGTGATTTTCATCTGGAGGTAGAAGATGACATGGGCTAAAGAGATAAGTGAGGGGACCCATGTGGGGCCCACCACCCACCAGGGCACACCTGCAATGGCTGGCGTGCCCTGGTGTCTTGTGGGCACCAGGGGCACCCCCCCTCTGATGTTATTTGTACCAGAAATTCAAAAATATTCAAAAAAAATCATGTTAAAATTTTAGGGCATTCTGAGCACTTTTATTTTTGGGTTATTTTATTACATGGAAAAATCAAAAAACAGACTAAACATGGCATTTTATTTTATTTAACTAAGAAAAACGTAAAACAAAAGTTAGGGACAGAAAGTTATGCTTACTAAGTTTATCGACCACATGCCTCTCGAAAACAATCCATTAATAAGGTTGATCAAGTCTTATTAACAATCACTTTCGATTAACATGAACCCGAAGAACTTTCATAAAAACACTAAGTTTCTAATGACCCACAAGTATAGGGGATCTATCGTAGTCCTTTCGATAAGTAAGAGTGTCGAACCCAACGAGGAGCAGAAGGAAATGACAAGCGGTTTTCAGCAAGGTATTCTCTGCAAGCACTGAAATTATCGGTAACTGATAGTTTTGTGGTAAGATAATTCATTATGGGTGACAAGTAACAAGTGTAACACAGGTGCATCAAGGTGGCCCAATCCTTTTTATAGCAAAGAACAAGCCTGGACGAACTCTTATATAAAGCAAAGCGCCCCCGAGGACACATGGGAATTATTGTCAAGTTAGTTTTCATCATGCTCATATGATTCGCGTTTGTTACTTTGATAATTTCATATGTGGGCAGACCGGTGCTTGGGTGCTGTCCTTACTTGGACAAGCCTCCCACTTATGATTAACCCCTCTCGCAAGCATCGTCAACTACGAAAGAAGAATTAAGATAAATCTAACCATAACATGAAAAATATGGATCCAAATCAGCCCCTTACAAAGCAACGCATACACTAGGGTTTAAGCTTCTATCACTCTAGCAACCCATCATCTACTTATTATTTCCCAATGCCTTCCTCTATGCCCAAACAATGGTGAAGTGTCATGTAGTCAACGTTCACATAATACCACTAGAGGAAAGACAACATACATGTCATCAAAATATGGAACGAATACCAAATTCACATGATTACTAGTAACAAGACTTCTCCCATGTCCTCGGGAACAAACGTAACTACTCACAAAGCATATCCATGCTCATAATCAGAGGAGTAATAATTATCATTAAGGATCTAACCATATGATCTTCCACCGAATAAACCAACTAGCATCAACTACAAGGAGTAATCAACACTACTAGCAACCCACGGGTACCAATCTGAGGTTTTGAGACAAAGATCAGATACAAGAGATGAACTAGGGTTTGAGACTGGCCTAAGCATTTCAGCAAAGCGCTCAAATTCTTCATCATCTTTTTTCTTAGATGGTTTATGTGGAAAGGGCATGGGTTTCCAAACCCATGGTTCTCATTCTTTACCATGTTTTCTAGCAACAAAGTCTCTTTTATCATATCGTTTATTTTTAGCTTGTTGGTTATCAAGATCAACAACAAGTTCTATCTCAACATCATTATCTTGGTTTTTTCATTGTCTGGTTGAGCATCTTCATGAACATCACCATTATCATTTTTATTATCACTAGGTGAATGTTCATTACCAGATTGAGTTTCAGCATCTGAGATAGAGACATTATTATTATCTTTAGGAGGTTTTTCAATTTCAGGTTCACTGGAGGTATGCAAAGTCCTATCATTTTTCTTTTTTTCTTCTTTTTAGAAGCAATAGGTGCATCAGTGTTAATTCTCTAAGAGTCTTGTTCAATTCTTTTAGGGTGTCCCTCAGGATAAAGTGGTTCCTGAGTTATTTTACCTCCTCCAGTCATTACTCTAACAGCATGCTCATTCATATTATTGTTCATTTCAATCAATAGTTCTTTTTGAGATTTAGCAACTTGTTCTAACTGAGTTTGAACCATAGAGGCATGTTTTCCTACACCTCTAACATCATTAGTGATTATAATAACAAGTCCCTTAAGCGAGCAATCATATTAGAATTCTGTTTCAATTGTTTCATAACATTTGCATTGAAGTGAACTTGTTTCGTAATGTAGTTATCAAATTCATATAGGCACTGGCTAGGATGTTTCCTAACTGGTGGTGTGTCAAGTTCATGTATTTCTTCAATAGGTGATAAATTATTAACATCTTCAGCTTTAATACCTTTTTCCTTCAAGCATTTCTTTGCCTCTTGCATATCTTCAGGACTGAGAAATAAGATACCCCTCTTCTTTGGAGTGGGTTTAGGCGGTTCAGGAAGAGTCCAATCATCATAATTTTTCAATATATTATTCAATAATTCCTCAACTTGTTCAACAGTTGATTCCCTGAAACACAACCAACACAACTATCTAGGAAGTCCCTAGAAGCATTGGTTAGTCCATTGTAGAAGATATCAATTATTTCATTTTTCTTAAGAGGATGATCAGGTAAAGCATTAAGCAATTGGACAAGCCTCCCCCAAGCTTGTGGGAGACTCTCTTCTTCAATTTGCACAAAATTAAATATTTCCTGTAAGGCAGCTTGTTTCTTATGAGCAAGAGTTTTTTTCTAGAGAAGTAATAAATCATATCCTGGGGACTACGCACACAACCAGGAGCAAGAGTATTGTACCATGTCTTAGCCTCGCCCTTTATTGAGAACAGAGATAACTTGAGAATATAGTAGTAGCGAATTTTCTCATCATGAGCAAATAGGGTGGCTATATCAGTTAATTTTGTAAGACGTGCCAGTACAGTTTCAGTTCATAGGCAATTAAAATCTAGGAAAGCTAGGTCTAATAGGTGTTTCATAATTTTCAGTTTCAAAGACTTCATCAGTTTTAGTAATTTCATCAGTTTCAGCATTCTCAATATATTTAGCTCTAGCAAGTTGTTCAACAAGAAATTCACCTAGCGGCACATTAAGAAAGATACTTGCATCATCATAAGCATCATCCATAGCAAAAGTAGCATCATCAATAACTTGCAACATATCAGGATTAATATCATGTGATGCTGTTGCAAGTTTATTCAAAACACAAGGTGAATCAAGTACAGAGCTAGATGAGAATTGCTTACCTCCCCTCGTCTTAGAGGGGGAAAATCTTGGTTCTTGTACCTTTTAGATTCTTCAGAGTGATAAATAGATATAAATCCCAAGTTATTCAACAAATATAGTTATGAACCCTGGCAACGGCGCCAGAAAAAGATCTTAATAACCCACAAGTATAGGGGATCGCAATAGTTTTGGAGGGTAGAGTATTCAACCCAAATTTATTGATTCGACACAAGGGGAGCCAAAGAATATTTGTAAGATTAGCAGTTGAGTTGTCAATTCAACCACACCTGGAAATTAAATATTTGTAGCAAAGTGATCAGTAGCACAGTAATATGATAGTTTTGATAGCAGTGGTAACAGTAGCAATAGTAATAGTAATAGTAACAACAGTAGTGATGATTTTGTAGCAGTTATGACAGTAGCAATAGAAATAGTAACTTAGCAAGAGCAATATGTGGAAAATTCATAGGCATTGGACCGGTGAATTCATTGGAGGATATTCATCATATAACAGTCATGACCTAGGGCGACACAGAACTAGCTCCAGTTCATAAATTATAATGTAGGCATGTATTCCGTAAATAGTCATACGTGCTTATGGAAAAGAACTTGCAGGACATCTTTTGTCCTACCCTCCCGTGGCAGCGAGGTCCATAAGAAAACTGAGGGATATTAAGGCCTCACTACTGCAGGATGCTTCTAACGCAACACTATGATGAGAGACCCTTTGACGAAATTGTGTGCGATGCATTAATCGCAAATGGCGATGTCAAAACACCATCAAAAAGATGCAAAACATTTGCGATGGCGGATACATCAAACACGGTTTAGATTTTGGTTGCACGTGTGATGCAGGGCATATAGTTCAGTTCAATGAACTGTTTGCGATGAGGCAGAAGAACAGAAACAGATAGCCAGATGCAGGCGTGTGCGATATACGACATATAGTTCAGTCAGATTAACTCTTTGTGATGAGGCAGAACAACAGAAATAGGCAGCCAGATGAAGGTGTGTGCGATATACGGCATAGAGTTCACTCAGATGAACTGTTTGTGATTAGGCAACACAACAGAAGCGGTCAGCCATATCATGGTGTGTGTGTTACATGGCAAACAGGTTTCTAATCAGAAATATGTGCCAAGACCCATAATAACATAGACAATTTCTACTAATAAGTTGTGTGTGTTATGGGCAAGCGTTTGCTGGTATACGATTGTCAGTGATTGAAGAATTCATCACTGACGGGTTTCCTAGTATATTCCGTGTGCATTTTCATTACATACAGAACAACAATACATGTACTTATAAGGACTTGATTCCATAACCAAATTGAACATCCTATTACATAGGTGGCTAGTAGACACATGACCTTTGCACACACCAAAGTATGTTCAAAAATGCCTAGAAAACTCAAATAATGCATAAAAAGCAAAATGAACGCTGAATAATTTCATATTTTTTAGGACGACACTCCTATAGTTGCATGTTGCCTCTGGAAATAAATCAAGGCAGGAAGAAACAACGTATGTCGTTTCGCACACATATAGGTGACAAGTTTCCTCTTGGGACCATGAGGCTTCTTGAGAGAAGCTCCGGCTTGTAAGAAGTTTATACCAAATCTTGTCCCAAATTGGACTATTTTTTTACCACAGCATGTTGGTGCCATGTCATAGCACCATGCGATGTTTCATGATTTTGAGGCGAGTTTTGGATTTTCAGTAATTTTAGAACCAGGTTTCGCAATGTTTACTGTCGAGCCGGCACCGCCCTGGATAGGCATTTTTCTTGAGGGTCCCAAATGTCAGAATCCAAATATGCCACTACCATTCAGTTTCTACTATTAAGAATAACATCCCATTTGGTGTGCTAGCTAAAAATAAGTTTGGTGGGTGGAGGCGGGTGCTAAGAACTTGTGGGTTCTATAATGAACAAAGATCAAAGCCCAGTATGAAAGAAAATATGGGTTAAACCCTAGTTGAAAAGGGCAACAATGTCTAACTCCAGCTTATAAAAGGTACAAAAGCACGAGGATTAATTGTTCATCAGGTTTACACAAAACCCGGAATGAGCAGGGCAATAACATCTAACTCAACCAAAGTTTTTGGCAGTCACAATCAAATGGATCGGTCTGATCGATAAAATCAAGATCCCGGTACAAAAGATCTACTGGTCCATGATGATTACAAGTTGTTGTAAATATAAGCCAAGCATGATCAGAAGCCCTTAGGTCCACCTGAAACTTCTTTTTATGATGTTCAACATACAGTTCCGTGAGAAATTTCTTGTCGAAAAACTTAATCCTCAGGGACAATAGTGCCCTCGCATTCCTCACGAAGAATGTGACAAAGTCAGTGTTTAGATGATTGGATGCATATCCTTCCATCGTTATTGTCTTCAAACAAATGTCATGAGATCTGAGAAAATCCTTGTGCTTCCTCTACCATCGATTGGTTAGACCTTTTTCTTGAAGTCCTAGTGCCTAAATAGACATGAAGATTGTAAACAGTTAATGTCTAAAACAGAGTATGTCAAAGGAGCGACAGGTGAACGGTTAATTCTAGTACATTATATATGGGCTTTCAATGTGTGTGAAATCCCAAACATGGAAAGCATCATAGCAAACCAATAGTGGTGTTCAGATCAAGACACCCTATATAAATATATAAGGTCTTGACAGAATCCAGCACCCCTAATACACCATCTATGGACAAGCTCTTCATTCAGCATAGAACATAATATTAGCATCGCAAGTGTACTCAAAGATGATATTTAACTTATGCGCACAAATGAAAAATGCAGATTACTAAAGTGTACATGGATAACATACAATACCTGAAAAAGTGTGGACCCAACCACCAACTTGTAACATTCAAACGGATGAGGAAGTACATCCAAGGTCTCCAGTTTAGGCGTAGAGACCACAATTATTTGTGAAGGTTTATAACAACAATCAAGGAGCAATCTTTGAAGTGAAGGGGCATCTTAGATGATGAGCTCATGTCCCTCAAAATGAATTCCAATGCTTACAAGGTGAGGCGAATTTATTTTGAGACAAGGATATGGATTCCTAGTCCCAAAAAAAAGCCCCAAACGCTCCAGTGCAGGGCAGCTGGAGTGGATGATGCTGTGAAGTGAGGCCACCGACATATCAACCAACACAAGCGCAAGTTTTTTCAATAGTGGGAGTCGAAGCATTTGTACCAGACTGTCTTCTACATGGCACCGGGTCAAGGTGGCCGTGTGGAGAGAGGAGGGAAACCATGAGATGGGCATAGATGGTGAGGGCACAAGTGCAGCTCTTGGTGGTAACCTATCATTGTAGTAATGGTAGAACTCAAGCTGCTGGAGTTTATCGAATTAATGAGATGTCGGCCAGGCGGCCACCATGCAGGGTATGTCCAGCAGGTAGCATGCCGGGATGCAGATGCGTTGAACGGAGCCCTGGTGGGAGGAGTTGATGGCTCCGGGGAGTTCTGAATCATCATCGATAGATAGCTGACGACAGTCAAGATTAAGATGAGCGGCGCGCCATAGAGTGCGCCATCGAGATGCGAGGACTTGTGTGCGGAAGCCATCCTTAGTGGGGAGAAGGGAGATGATCTCCCCAAGGATGTCATCCGGGAGATCGCTGATATGGTCCGCTAGAGATTCTACTGGTTCCTCAGGTCCAGGGGCGTGGCTGTTTCTGGCTGCGCAGCCGGGTCCAAGATCTACATCCGGCAGCGATGCTGGCCAGAGCCTCATCTATGTACATACCAATCTGAAAGGAAAGAATGGCATAAACATACATGTAGGACATTCAAAATCAATTCTCAAGATCTGGAAGAAAAAAGTCACAAACATATATGTAGGACATTTAAAATAAATTCTCAAGATCTGGCCATGACTATTAGCACGCAAGCTAACCCTAGTCAGATTATTAGCAAAAATCATTTGTACAGAATAAACAATTAATCACTAACTATATACGGATAACATTCAAACAATCAATACACTACGTGCATCTAACGAATCTTAATTACTATGATTTCATGGTCTGAGAGAACATAACCATAGGATTTGTATTCCAGAAAAATTATAGAGGGGGGGGAGTAACCAGAGAAAACACGTGATATGTTTCCCGCACAAATGGGTATATAGTGACTAACCGGTTTTCTGTCGGAGTCGCAGTCGTTGCCGGAGTTGTTGTTGACCTTCCTCCCCGGCTGGGGGACACGAGGGTGTCGACAAAGTCAAGGTCGTGTTGCTGCCTGCGCGAGACCATGTCGGCGGCGACGGCAACCTCTGTGCCCAGCTTCACGTGTTGCGCGGGTGCTTCACCAGCCCCGGTGTCGCCACTCCCTCCGATGGTGCACTTCGGAGGCATCCTCATGCACTCCAGAGTCCAAACATTGGTGACCACTGTGGACCGGGGGTGCAGCCGCCTATTATGGCTAGCGGCTCAGGCCGCAATTAATACGGACCAGTGGGAGCAAGGCAGGCTGCGGTCAAAAGCTGTCTCGCCTCCCGGTGAGCCTGCGCGGCGGACTTCTTCTACTTGCACGTCTCCCGTCAATACGCACACCTGCACGCACACCTCCCGGTATGCCTATGCGGTGAACTGTTCACATGCGTCCCGTCAACTCACGCCTGCTCGCACAGCACACGGGGCATGTAGCAACATGTATATTTTTTGGTTTATTGATGATTCATTTCTCCGCTTTATTGCTTAACTGAAGCACGGCACGGTCTAACGCACACGGTCCGAATAAATAATCCGTATGAGATATTGGTTGCCAGTTTTGAATAATATCCCGTTTGTAAGAAGATTATATCAAAGCAGGTCTCATTGACGAAAAAATACAATATCATAGTCTACTGGTGTCCAGATATGACACCACGATAAGTTTTATGAGTTTCAACTAAGTTTTGGATTTACTGAATTTTAAAAATATATATTCTTAATATTTTGAAATCTCTTGCAAAGGGAAACATGCACCCAGGGACACATATGATTTTGCACCCCATTTTGGTGCACATGTAGCTCAAATTTTATTTTTGCACATTAAATCCCTAGGAAATCAATCAATGTATAAAAACGGTCGAATGATGTCAGTTTTTTTAAAATTTAACATGACACTCCGCCTTTGGTCACATGTTCACTGCAGAAAAAGTTTGACATGCCTCGGAGTGGTTGTGGTGGTGCGGGATGTGTGTGTCTGTGTGTGCGGGGGTGGGGTCCGGCAGTACACTACGAGTCGTGAACCTCCATGTGGGATTATTGATCATTTTGTGAGTCATATATGCCACATCAAAGTCGTCAATTGGTTATTTAAAGCATTACACAGCCCTTTCATACATAATGTTCGGGCCACATGCATGCATTGGTGGTCCTCTGGAACACTCTCCCTCGTGCGGTTATCAGCGACGTGCCCATTCGCTAGCACGCAAAGGTTTTCAGTTTCCACCGACAACGAGAGGCATTTTACCAAAAGGTGGATTCATCTTGACATGTGTGTGGTGTGGATCATGGTGGGATTCCATATCAAAGTTCGAGCATGTGCGTACACACTCCCACCGGCTTGAAGTGAGGGGGCTACACGCATCGTGGTGTGGTGTGTTTCCGGTTTGCGGAGCATGTGCCACGTCAACTTTGTGCATTGTGTATTCAAACATCACATAACACACGGGCGCATGCACACGGTGGTCTTGTCCTATGACATCACTCGCGTGCGCCTCTCTATGTGGGCCCACGAGGTCGTCGTCGACCAGTTGAACGTACAACGAGAGAGAGGTTAATTTGACCAACAAGGATGGTTCTTTTTTGGATTGTGTTATGTATATGCATGGTATATGAGTATGTAAATGTCACAGAGGGGGCAACATGAATACTCAATATATATGCGTGTCATAACCTCGCTCCATGTGGGGACTTTCCGGTTCCGGAGGCAGGTGCCACATCAAAGTTGCACATTATATTGGTATTCAAACATCACACAATACCATGCAGGCGGTGGTTACCCTATATAGGTACTCACTCGCGTGTGGCACTTCCATCCGTGGGCATGCGAGGTTGTCCTCCATCACTTTGACCCAATGAGAGAGAGGTTAATTTGATCATCAAGGAATGATTCTTTTTTGGTTTGTGCTATATAGTAGAAGTACGTATATACCACGCGTCGAATGGGGGCGTACATATAGCATATACCACGCGTCATGAACCTCGCGCTCTTTGTGGGGACTTTTTGGTTTCCTATATACGTGGTGCCACATCAAAGTTGTGCATTGCATATTCAAACATCACACAAACATCTCTTTGGGCCACATGCAGACGGTGGTATTTAGTCCTATATAGGATGATCACTCACGTGCGACGTATGCTTCGCTTCTGTGTTGGGCCCGCGAGTTTGTCGTCCATCACTTTGACCCAGCGAGAGAGAGGTACGTTTGACGAACAAGGAGGATTAATTCTTTTAGGGTTGTGTTACTAGGTGTATATATAGTACGTGTCGAGGGGGGTGACCAGCTTGGTCCATCACTTTCACCGATAGTGCGAGAGAGGTTAACTAATTTTACTTAGGAGGGGATTAATTTTTTGTTTTGTCTTGATATATATCATGATGTGAGATTACATATATATAATAGCGCATCTGTACACATGACTACATCCCGCTGGATTGAAGGGGGGCGAGCACACGACATGTCATGAACGGCCCCTTGCTCTGTGTGGGGACCTCTGCGATTTTCAATGCATGCACCACATCAATGTTGTGCATTGGGTCAGGTATTCAACACATATGCATGCATCACACGCTCCTCCATAAATATATTCAGGACACACACATGCAATAATGGTTGTGTTTGGACACACTCTCACTCGCTTGGTTATGGGTGGCAAGCCTATATATATTCGTGGGCCCGCGTGGACGTCCATCATTTCGACCAACGACGATAAAGGTTACCAAGGTGGATTCTTCTTATTTGCTTCGAGTTACCGTATAGTAGGCCGACCCATTCCAATAGTTAAGTTTGAGCGCACGCTACGCGCCGTGAACCCTCGCTAGATGTGGGGATTTTACGGTTCCAAAGCATGGTGCCACATCAAATTTGCACATTGAGTATTCAAACACCACACACACCACTTCCATATACATACTTGGGCCACATGCACAGCGTGGGTTTGTCTTCATACAGTACTCCCTCGCGAGGTTATTGGCGACAAGCTAGACCATTTTGCGGGGCCATGTGGACGTCCATCACTTTAACCAACAACGAGCGGGGAGAGGTTGTACAACCAAGTTGCATTCTGCTTGGTCCATGTTACAGTACGTCTTGGTGAGATGCCCTCCCCCCCATGTGTGTGTGGGGGGGGGGACTACTTTGCGCTACCGGCAAACTCCGTGGGGTCGGGGAAGTCCGGCTAATTTGTGAGGCACACGTGCCACATCAAAGTTGTCAATGGCAGTTAAATATCACACACCACACCCTTTTCATACGTATAGTAGGGCCACCCACATGTGGTTCGTATGTGGTCTCACCCATCTCACGCCACAAGCACATGTTTCTGGGTCCGCGCACAGTCCACCTTTGTTGGGAAGCAAAAGGGGAAGTTTGACCATATATATGATGGACTCCTATAGGTTTTGTGTTACGGTAGGGTGATATTTTAGACCTAGCTATTTGGGGGCATGCATTCGTAGCTAGGACTCCCTTACTGCGGACACGAAGTGGGGTTCGTAGGGGGTGGCTGACTAGCAATATTGTGCTTTTGTGCGATAGGTGCCACATCAAAGTTGTGCATTGGGTATTCGAACATCAGACCACCCTTTTCATACATATATTTGGGCCACATGCAAGTGTGTTCGTGTTCTGACCCTCTCCCGCGTTATTATTTTTGCCAAATTTATAAACAACACATGAGTTGGATTTAGAAACCGTCTGTGATTGGGTACACAACAGACACGGTTCGGTCAGACTACCTGTGTGCCATGCCCGTGCCCTGCGTCCCTCACATCAGCACAGTAGATTGGGCTCCACGAGGCTTGCCTCCCGGTCTCGAAGATACACTACAAAAAAAATAGACTTCCGTGATGATACGTGTTTGTCACAGTAGGTCGCGTTTTTTGTCATGCATGTACATCCATGACAAATTTATGACAGAATCAAGATAGTCATACATGTGCTATCGTAGAAGTGTTCCATGACATTACCAAAATTATCATCACGGAAGTGTCCACTTCCATGACGATAAATCGCGCGTCACAGAAGTGCTTTCGTCAAGGGTGACCGACACGTGGCATCCACCGTAACGGAACGCCGTTAAGCTATTGGGTCGGGTTTTGGATCCGATAACCTGTTAACAGCCCCGACCAATGGGGATTTTCCACATGTAAAATCATCATTGGCTGGAGGAAACACGTGGCGGCTCATCATTGGGACAGATGTCATCCACTCATTGGACAGAAGGTGCCTATGATACGTCGACACGTGGCACAGCCCAATAGTGGCCCATTCCTGTGAAAAGGCCGGCCCGTTTGACTTGGTCAAAAGGGGGCAGGCCGGCCCATGGAAAGCTTGTTAACGACATGTTCGCGTCTAGCCCATTTACAGCCCGCTAACCCAACGCCCATTACGCCCTATCCGAATTAGGCTCAGTAGTGTCATCTGGGCCATCCAATATGATTCCAGCCCGTTTTCACTTCTGGCCCATGTATGGCCCATGACGTCTTTCGGCCCATAGGAGGCCCTTTGTAACTATTGCCCCATTAACGGCCCGTGTTGAAACTGGCCCATAATGAACAGTGTATCACTTTACACCCATAAACGGCTCGTGGTGAAACTGGTCCGTAATGAACAGTGTATCACTTTATACCCATTAACGGCCCGTTATTCCATTGGGCCGTTTCCAGCCCAAGTTATCTTTCGGCCTTCTGAGGGCCCATTTATTCTTGGGCTCATTTGCAGCATTCGGTTACTTACGGCCCGTTACTGTCATTTTCTTCTTGTGGACCATATTCAGCCCGTCGTTATAGTCGGCCCATTTGTGGACCGTTAATCTGTTGGTCCATTTTCATAGCATCACCAAATACGACCTATTAACGGCCCGTTATGGTCAGCCCATAAAACGTACAATTTCCATTAAAGGCCAGTCTACGGCCCATTAAAGGCCCATACAATACCCATAAATGAGTCGGCCCTTAGAAGGCCCATGGATCCTACAAGACGTAGAAGGCCCATGGATCCTACGAGACGTAGAAGGCCCATGGATCCGACGGCCCATTGAAGGCCCATGGAGCCGACGGCCCAATGAAGGCCCATGGGTCCAACGGCCCACTGAAGGCACATGGGTCCGACTGCCGATTGAAGGCCCATGGATCCGACGGCCCGTACATGACCCATGGGATTGTACGGCCTGTGAAGGGCCATGGTCGGGCGAGTTGGCCCCCATTTGAACGATATAGCGTATTCAAAGAATTATCCTACTCAATACTATCACCTCCAAAAAGCATACACTATACAACAAAGATATCAAGGCATAGAAAGGTAGAATAATCCTACACTATAGAATAAAGAAATTACAGCCGATTATACCCACTGGGCATTATGGTTCGGCACAGGTGTTAATAAAGCATACACAAACAGCTAATTACATACACTGGGCAAATACAGCTCATACATCATGGACGCGCATCAACTTAACTCCATTTGAACTATAATCGATTGGCCGGATTCAGGTAGCACAAATTTCAGTCTGCCAAATCTCCAATTCCTTCATGGTTACCTCAGTGTCTTGTTTCATTTTTTTGACTCCTGTATCTAATACCTGCATGTCCAGTCTCAACTTGTTGATTAAATGTTGACAATCATGTAAACGTTGTCTTGCCACCTCTAGTTGATGCTTGAGAACATCAGCACATGCCAATTCCAATCCATAATCATTCGGTAACAGCCATGCCGCACTGCTCGCAGATCTTTGTGTTGATGTCACTTCATCCTGAAATGTTTCTGTAAGTACACATGACTAGGGCTAAATATAGTTACAACAGTGAAGCGAGCAAGACACTATTTTGTACTACATGGCAAAATAGGACTAACAATAATGTTACACGTCATGAAGCATAATCAGGTGATATTTTAAAAATTATAAGAAAGATAGTTTGTGCAGCCTGCATACAGAAATCCCTCTTAGTTCACCAGAGGAGCATGATGTTGGGGCCGAATCGAAAACACAGACAAGTTACAAATTTAGACAGCACGTTGCGTATAAGCAAGCAGTTGGCCATTCTGTATCTCAATTAAAGTCTTAGGGAGCATAATGAACAGCAGAAGGTTTCATACAAACATACTACAGCAGGCAAAACTATGCAATCATTAGCGTAGTATAAACTAGATTGTGAGCCTCATGCAATAATAGTTGGTTAATAGACTTCAAAGCTTCAGGCACACTTTGGCAGAGTAATTAAATGGTAAGGCCTTTAATTATTTCAATTAATAGTTATACAAGTACCAAACATTAGGCATGATTATTTGGGCATCTCATTAACTGAGGACAAATAAAGCAATTGAAAAGAGCAAATTAACTATGCTTGAAACAAACAAGGAATTGAACTGTTGAGTTGCATACAATGACTTACCTTAGCAGGTTGAAGAGGCTCAGTGCAGCTCCTACTTCTCTTGCAAGGCTCCTTCCTAACATCTTGTACATGGAAATCCTCAATCTTATCTTCATTGCACCCCCTCTGCAAGGTGACACAAACTAGTTACTCGTCTCCTTGGAAGATAAATATGCATACTTTCTAGTCTGTGAACACAAAAGGATGAGATTATAACAAAACAACACCACATAATGAAACATGCCGCATCTCTTGCACTTGCACACAATGAAATGAGCATTTACTATGTCTGCACTATGTAAAAACTAGGCATACCTTCGAACTGGATCTCCAGGTACTCTTGGAGAGCCTACTGTAGTGTACAGCCAAACCTTTATGTCACCTATGAGTTAGACAAGGCCCCACTACAGCAGCCCTTAGTGTTTAAATCGTTGACAAGCTCTGTTAGAGTGTTAGGTTAAGAACAACAAGTAATCAAAGCAAACAGTCCTAGTATGGCTGGCTGATGCAAACAAGCAATTGAACAGATGTGTGAGCAAATCTTACATATCAAGAAAAGAAGCAAAGAAGGAGGCTTAAATACCATCACTTGACTGACCAGATTTAAGGGGCATTTAAACATCATGTGCAACGTATGAACTAACATAAACATTGCATATTCTAGTTTCTACAATGGAATGCACATGTATTAGGTTATGCCATGTATGATGATGCCTAAATGTACAGATAGCAGGCAGGAGTGATTCATCATTGCACGCACAATTGAATTGCAGGTTAAGGGCCAGTTCGATTCCACCTTTTCAGGGCATATTGTCAAAATAAGCCATAACAGATGTAAAGAAGTCATTTTTGAGTTATGGGCTTGGGCTTAACTAATTTCGCTTTGGAGGAGGGTGTTTCGGGTAGAACCTCACTAAAAATTGAAGGGAAGGGTAATAGTGAAATGACTCTATTGTCTCCCTATATTACACTCAAATGCAACTGCTGATGCCCGTGTCACACCTGACCCTCAAGTAAAAACAAACACGCAAGCATTCATTGCCTGCCCCGCTTGCATCTCCTCTCCCCTTTCCCTCTACCTCAATACCCTGCCTGCAGCACTAGGGTTCCTCCAGCGAGCCATCGCCACTGGTCCCATCTGGCCTGGTCCTCGAGATGCTATGTCCAGCTAGGCTACATGGCCGGAGGGTAGGGGAAAATCTCCCTGGCTGCTCCTCCCTCTGGCGCCGCCCCTCATTCTCATGGTCTCCAGCAGCTGCTCCATTGTGGTTCGTCCAACGCACTACTCCAGCGAGCGCTGCACAACTACGGCTGATGCCACACTACAGCAGAAGGCACCTTATTCCCCCTCCCCTCCTCCCAGGCCATGGCCTTGAGGTGCTGTTGAAGGATGAGCCCATCCAACAAGGTGAGGATCTCCTCTGATATTTTGCCAAATTTTCATTCTGATCCACTATACGATGAATTGCTATGAGCTGCTTCTGCTGCTCCTATATGATGCATTGCTATGAGCTGCTCTTGCTGCTATATGATGAATTGCAATGAGCTGCTGCTGCTGTATAATGAGTTGCTATGAGTTGCTACTGCTGCTATATGATGAATTGCTATGAGCTGTTGCTCCTGCTATATGATGAGTTGCTATAAGCTGCTCCTGCTGCTGCTATATGACTAATTGCTATGAGCTGCTCCTGCTGCTGTTATATGATGAATTACTATGAGCTGCTCCTGCTGCTGTTATATGATGAATTGCTATGAGCTGCTGCTGGTATATGATGAATTGCAGACTGCTGCTGCTGTATGATGAGTTGCTATGAGCTGCTGCTGCTGCTATATGATGCTTTCAGGTGGTGCTGCTATATGATAATAACTAGCCACTTGGACCATCGAATTTCAATAAATAATTGTTCTTCATTTAAATGTGGGTCATGCGTTCTTCATTTAAATTAGGCAATGGGATCTCTATGGAAAACATTGACCAAAGTAGATTGTGCCAAGTAGATGGTATCTTTGTATTTGCATTTTGAGCAAATAGTGATGGTCTGTTTTCCCATCATATTAATTACTGCACTGGGTCCAATTTGTGATGTTTGCAAGTCAAATTAATTTCCATATGGGCAGCAAAATGAAAAAAATATAATGCAATCTAGACTTTCCACTGATCATACCAAAGATAAGCTGAAAACACAATGAAAAGAATTGGTTGGCTTATTACATGGAGATTATATTCACAGGTGCTTATTTTCTTAGGATAACTCGTAATAACTGTCCGTAAGAAACTTGGCTAATTGAACTGGCATACAAATAACTGCAATGGAGGAGTGACGTACCATAGCACACTGTATAGGCTCACCGTTGCCTCTCCTTTTTTTGCGATGTTCCATGAAATTGCCACGTACATGTTGTACTTTTTCATTGTGTAACCCTATCTGCAAGTTGACACGGCTAATTTCAGACATCTCTACATGCTACTACATTGCATATCCCTTGCGCATATTTAAACCACCAATTAACGATTGTGTGCGTACCATAAACTAGCCATGACTCTGTATGATGGACTAGCAGGCAATCTAAGGGAGCCTAATGTAGTGCACTGGAATTCCTACATGCCACCTACGATTTTGTGTAATGTACTACCCTGTTCCTAAATATATGTCTTTGTATAGATTCCAGTATGGACCACATACAGATGTATATAGATGCATTTTCGAGTGTAGATTCACTCATTTTGCTCTATATGTAGCCTATAGTGGAATCTCAAGAAAGACTTATATTTAGGAACGGAGGTACGAGGTAGTATCATGTATGACATCTACATATCTAATTTAGCAGCCAGTAGTAGAAATCATTGTCTGCACAAAGGGATTACTGGTCGAAAATCCTAGCAAAGCACGCTGGCCGGCACAGAACAATACAAGAGAGAGAGACGCGCTTACAAGATCATAGCAATGCCTCAGTCCAGGATCTTGGTTGGCCAAGCTGTTAGATCCAGAAGAAACATCGTCCTTGTAGTTTTTGCCAGCTGCATAATAGGTAACAGCGACCGGTTAGTATATTTGAAGTACATCGGGTAGGTGATGCTGGACGGGTTTAAAGGTGACAAGTACCTAGGTCGTGGCGGGTGCTTGGCATCTCTCCAGACGGTGGGAATCAGGTTAGAAACGTCAAGGGTGATGACGCTGCACTGGCTGACAGGGTCCTGTAAGGAGATCTAGAACCGTTGAGTAGGGTGTTTGTGGAGCGGCTCCGGTAGGGTGGACTACGGTGTGGGCGAAGCGGATCTGTGGCCGTGGATGAGGGCGTAGGTGAAGCTGCTCCAGTGGTTGGGTTAAGGATGGTGTTGACGACGCGGATCTGTGGCCGTGGACGGGGCGTCAGAAGCTGCTCCGGTGGTTGGGTTAAGGATGGTGTCGACGACGCAGATCTGCGGCCGTGGACGGGGCGTCATAAGCTGCTCCGGTGGTTGTGTTAAGGGTGGTGTTGACGATGCGGATCTGCGGCCGTGGACGTGGACGTGGTGTCAGAAGCTGCTCTACTAGGTTGGATGAGGGTGCGAGGAAGCGGATCTGAGGCCGTGGACTTGTGAGTTGGCAAAGCGGCCCCGGTAGGGTTGAGAATGGTGTACGCGAAGCTACTCCGGTAGGGTTGACGATGGTGTCGGCGAAGCGGCTCCTGTAGGGTTGAGGAAGGTGTCGGCGAAGCGGCTCCGGTAGGGTTGAGGAAGGTGTCGGTGAAGAGGATCAGAGGCTGTCGACGGGGGCGTCGGTGGGGCAGATCCGAGGGTGTGGACGAAGCGTCTCCGGTGGGGAGTACAAATGAGCCGCTGCAGATGCGTGACGGTTGACGAGAGTACCGGCGAAGCAGATCCGGCGCCGTGGACAAGGCCGGCACTGAATGGGCTGTGGTACAGTGCTGGATGAGCAGTCTACTTGTTTCTAGGGAAGGTGGCAGGGGTAGATGCGGCCGCAGAAGCAGATCCGGTGAGGAGGACGCCGTTGGCGGTGAATGGGCTATGGTACGCCGGTGGATGAGCAGTCTAGGGTTTTGAGAGGGGAGGGGAGAAAGGGCGATGAAGTACAGATGGCGTGATGTAAGATGCTTTGGTGTTGTGGAGTTAGTCGTTTTTGCGGGAGGGGGAGAGGAAATGGGGGTGCCGTGTAGTGGGGGGAACCGGAAGTTACCAAAGCAGCCCCGACCTATCATGTAGATGAGGGCGGTATTGGAACTGTTGGTCTCCATGCACCAAGGACAAAAGGGGGATTTTGCATGCTAAAGACTAAGGTGGCGGAAATTTTAGAAGGAGGCGGGAGATTTTGCCGCCCGCGGGATCGTTCGTATCCGGTTTCAACTAATTTTCGACCGTGCTAGTGGGAAGGTCATGCTAGACTATGTACACGGGGCACGCGTCAGCAGTTAATAACTGGTGTGAAATCCACACCAGAAAAAAGACAATAACTCGGGATGATGCACCGATAACTTGGACGTTCACACGGGCGCGGCCAATCGTACGGGTGTAGTGGTGCGTTCACAAAAAAGGGATCAAACGCTCAACCTATGTATTTCTCGTGTAAATAGATAACTTAGTGTCATTGGTTATTTACTTTAAACATAATGCATTCACGTGTTAGTGTAGAGGCGCACAAAAAGAAATGGATATTGTAGTCAGCTACTTAAAAGTGTTACCTCATATTAGTACATAGCCTCCATTTCATAAATTGCGTACCCGTTGAATTCATATATGAATATTACATAAATTACTTCAAAATAGAAACTTAAATCATCCAAGACTAATGAATTTGAATGCAAGAGTAACAATGGTGCATGTACATGATAGCTACATTGGTTGTTTGAAGAAACATCACTGTAACTTTGGCATGCACAACTGAAAAGGTTTATTTAAATAGAAAAAAATGTGATATGTGAGTGTCTAGTCTTTATAGCGTTGAATCGATATTGTACCTTTGGCCACGATACGAAGTAGATATTGACTTATGTTCAAGCGATGCACGTCCACGATCGCTAGATAGTGATACGTGAATGAATTGTGCAATCTCTCTCACACGCATACATATCTCATTTCCATGTGGGCATCGAAATCACGCACGCGCACTTCGTGTATTTCTCTCCCTCCGTCAGGGTTAAATTCGTCTTTCTACCCCGTCCTACAAGTCTCTCACACATAAACACACATGATCTCTATGTCTAACACGCCCACCCCTTTAATTCCGCCCACCCACAACCACTAATGTCTCAAAGTATAATAACGTCTCTCACACATATGCTATATACCTATCCCTTAATATAGCTAGATATGTATCACACAAACTCCTTCTCCCTACTAGCAAGATGCACATGCATTGCACGGAACATCAAGATGCATTTGTATGAGAAGTTTATCTTGTGGGACAAAAGGATGAACGACGGAATGCCTTATTTGCAAATGCGGAGAGGGGTGTGGGTATCTTTTTGCAAAATTGCCATAGTTTCCTTCCTATCCGTCAGATATAAATCGGATGGTCTATATTGCAGGATGGCAAGAACACCATCATCACCAACTCTGGTTTTTATAAGAGTAGAGATATGTGAGTGTCACTGCCCCCCCCCACACACACACACCCACACACCCACACTTCCCAACACCGAAGGAGTAGGGTGACACCTCGATCTTGATATTAATCTATCGACTTGCTTCTCTCTCAAACATACACACACACACACACACTACCCGGCATCAAAGGAGTAGGGTGGCACATCGATCTTGATAATAATCTATCTACTCCTCTTTCAAACACACACACACACACACTCGCTAGTTGTGCCTCTGTTCCTACCGCGCACACTCTCGATATGTCTTTCCCCCCCCCCCCAACAATAACAGCAGAAGGGTGACAACTTGATCTGATCATAATCTGTCAATTGGTTTCTCTCTCAAACATTGTGTCTCGGTGCCTCACTCGGTAGCCCCCTCGATATGTAGACTTCTCGCGCGTGCACAGTTGTAGTGACGATGACGCTGAACCCAGTGTGCCTTGTTTTTACCGGCCTCATGTGATAGTTTTCGCCCTGTTTTCTGTTAATTAACAAGGCAACCTTTTCTTTGTTACTACTAGTGAATCTGAAATCATTCGGGCAGACATAAAATATATCACTTCAACCCAATTACCACACCAACTATTTTAAAAGAAATTAGCTAGCTGCCCATGTGTTGCACGGAACATCAAGATGCATTTGTATGAGTAGTTTATCTTGTGAGAGAAAAGGCTGAACGAGGGAAGGCCTTATTTGCGAACATGGAGAGATGAGTAGGTATATTTTTGCAAAATTGACATAGTTTCTTTCCTATCCGTTAGATATAAATCCGACGGCCTATATTGTAGGATGTCACGCACACCATCATCACCAACTCTGTTTTCTACTCCCTCCGTCCGAAAATACTTGTCATCAAAATGGATAAAAAGAGATGTATCTAAAACTAAAATACGTCTACATACATTTCCTTTTATCCATTTGATGACAAGTATTCCCGGAAGGAGGGAGTATTTGTCTTTTTAGAGATTTCAACAAGTGACTATGACCGGACCTTACCAACATACTCAAAAAAGTAGTCCATAATTTTGATGTTACTCCCTCCGTCTAGGTGTGTAAGTCATCTTACGAAAACCAAATAATCCCAAAACACTTAGGCGCGGTGCATTAATTTCTACCTCGTTTCTTGTTTCTTAACATATCAACCAATAAGAGATGTGGGGTGTGCATGCTTTTAATGACTTGAGACTACCAAACACGAAATGCAGTGGTCAGTTCATTGCATGCAATGCTATTAATTAGCAAATGAACAGTAAGTTCTCTCGTTTTCCCCTCCTCCTTGGTCACGGTGCACAACCTAAGATGACTTACTCACCTAGACGGATGGAGTACCCTCTTTTCTTGGCGGTGTAGTGCCATCTGGATACCTCATAAATAAATCAAGGACAAATCTGACCCCTTCCTGAAAAGACATACGGAGCAAAATGAGTGAATCTACACTCTAAAATATGTCTACATACACATCCTTATGTGGTAGTCCATTTGAAATCTGAAAAATACAAATATTTAGGAACGAATGGAGTATATATAAGAGTAGACATGGAGATAATCTCCAGCATGGTCTACAAGAAAAATGTGCTGGGCTGGTTAGCGCCGGATGCTCGCAACGCGATGACATGAGTTCGAATTCTGTCTTTTAACTTTAGATTTTTATATTATATATTACTCTACTTATTTAATATATACTTCTTTCCCTATTGTACTGACAGTGAAACCCACAGAGTACTTAGAATATAAGCTTAGGGATGGACTTGTTTCTTTTTAACTTTCTGTACGAAGTTGTAGCCACCCTGCAAGTCACGTGTACACTGTACATGCAATTAACGTTTTATAGAGGGACAATCATACAAGCAATTAACTCAAATGGATTGGATGTCACTCTATTATTTCTAGCATAAAGAGCATCTCCAACGGCAGCCGGCAAATTTCCTCCCGCTTCCTTCCGCGGAGGACGACATCAAACGCGAGCGGCATACATTTTTACAACTCTAACCAACCAGATGAAATTCGTGCAAACACGGACTAATTTCATATAAACATGACGGATTTCATTACATTTACATGAACTAAGAGGTGCCAATCCGGCTCTCTTGTATAATTAATACTACGTCCGTCCGGAAATACTTGTCCTAGAAATGGATGTATCTAGACTTATTTTAGTTCTAAATGGCCGCCCGCGGATCCCTTTGTCTTCCTCATGTCTGTCACACACTTGCGGGGTCGACGAAGGTCCTCGGAAGAGAAGAAGCAGCAAAGAAACCACCTGAATCCGCGGTCGTCACCTCGGCGGTGGCTTTCATGGGTCCCAAGTGGCGGCGGCCTCCCCTGTTCTACTTCTCCTCGATGATGGCGGTGGACACGGAGAAGCTGGCCACCGACTCATCGCTCTCCACACACCTGGCTTCTGTCTCTGCTTGCATGGCGCTGCCGCAGGCACGGGAGGCGCGACCACAGACACGGGAGGCGCGGCCACCGCAGACACTAGTGGCGCGGTATGACGCGGTAGCGACGGCGCCCGTACTGGCGTGCTCACTGCCGTGCCGGCGTGGAGCAACTCGCCACTCCTCATCGAGCTGAACTGGAGCGGCGAGTTGCTGAACCACGCTCCTGCTTGGGGCGGCAACTGGCTCCGTCGGGCCAAGCGAGGTTGGTGAAGCACCGAGCGGCCTCTCCCGTATCTGGAGGGCTCGGCGGTCCACCCAGCTGGGCAATATGCCGGAGAACGGCTCATTGGAAGCCATCGGAAGAGTGGAGAAAATGGTGAAGGAGGAGATGGGGGAGCGGTGGAGGGGTGCGATTCTTACCCGTTGTCTGTATGGCCTCATGTAAATAGAGGGCGGACGGTAGGATCTTGGCCGGCGTCTGGCCTCATTTAAACTAAGGGCGGACGGGAGGCGCTTAATCGGTGTTGTGTTTAATTCCGGCCCGCTCATGAACGGATGTGTGGCCGGAGTAGGATTCTCGGTTTGCATGCGGGTTTAACCGAGGGGTTTAATGGAGGCGCCGGGCGTGCAGCGGGCGGTGCAGTACTATTCGATTTGACAGTAGTAATGAGCCGTCAAATCACAAAGGCCCTCGCCTCTCGTGAAACCAACCGAGCTAGACTGCCCCGCCCTCTAGCCTTTTAAAAAATGTATACTTTTGTACATCAGTAGTATCGATGGATTGCGCCATGGAGCAAAACTTGAAATTAAAAAAAGGTGGTACATATAGAGAGCACTCGTCGCCATATTATGCATATAGTACCATTAAAAAGGCTAGTCACAATAATGGTGTCCAGCACAACCCACCCCTCAAATAAAACTAAGCATCCTGGAATTCTTTGACAAAACTAAGCAACCTGAAATTCTTTGACAACTAAATTGCTGGCTATATGATGTTGGCCATATATATTGTACGCATATAATGTGAAGAAACAAGTGGTAGTACTATACCAACTAAAAGATGAAATGTAAGAAATACTAGTATGTACGTACTGAAGAGTTAAAGTAACGAGAAGAAACATAACATAGTTCTGTTGGGGGCTCAGCACAACACACCCCTCAAATTAAATTAAGCACACCTGAAATTAAACTTTGCAACTATTCCGGAGACACTCCATTAGAACCACCATGAGCAACGACACTGCCACCATACTCGGAGTCCTCGTCCATGTCCTCGACTTCGTCCTTGTCCCTCTTCCTCTTGGCCGATACTTCTTTGCTTGAACTGCACACTTGGCTCTTGCTCTTCATCCAACCCTTTTAGATATTGAAATAAAGGTAGCCATCCATTGCAGCATAGTGGATGTGGTCTATATCTAGTACATTCCGCTGCCATCCATAACGATGAAACGTGTATGGAGGTTTCTCCAGTTTACCGTACGAAGGATGAACCATGGCTCCTGCCAGGGTCCGCATTGAAGGCTGATGAGAGGACACCAGCCGATTCTTCTGCAGGTCGAAGGTGTTGCCTACCACGAGGCCTATCCGACCTTGTACTTCTTTGTCATTACCAAAGTCTACAGTACCGAATTTGACTAGGTTGCTCTCGAGGAAGTCCTTAAAAACCAGGCATTCAACGTCGGCATGGCATATGTGGTAGACCAAGCATAAGTCATGCATGCAAACCTGGAACACGGCGGGCTTCTTCCTCTCTTCGTCCTTTAGATCCTTCTCTCGTCCCAGGACTGTGGTGTACTCAACATCTAGCCCAGCGACCCGCTCATCATCTGAGTCTTCGACCATGCGTCTGAAGCGAGAAAGGCGTCCTTTCACCGTCGTGGAAGAACGGGTGTAGATGACGTCGAACTCATCACCGGTGATGGTTCTAACCTTGTACTCATCGCCGATCATGGAGATTTGGGACGCCATGGATTTGGGAGGAGGGTTAGGATTAGTGGAACTGCTGTAATGTGAATGGACGGGACGACTAGGAGCGAACCGCCGTAGTATTGAAGGACGTGCGGGGACGAGGAGGAGCGAACTGCCAGCGTGCGAACGGCAGGGTAGTGGCTTTCCATTCTCCCATGATACGGGCTTCCGACAGCCCTTGGATCTGAGATCGAATGGTTGCATGACGTGATTCTAGACCTATGGGTGAATATCCTATCCTGGAGGGTTATTCTGCAATTTTTCAGCAACTTAGCATGCGACTGTTTGATCTCAGATCAGAGGGCTGCCAGCAGCCCGTATCATGGTCGTGCTTACCATGACCGTCGCGTCGCTCGCGCGGTCGCACCCTTAGAGATTTAACACGGTGCATTAGGCTATCTGATGTTGGCATGTCATACATAGTCATCAGTTGGTCACTCATACTACAACAAGGTTAGCTATAAGGTTAGCTATAAGTGTATTTTTTTACTCCTCTCTATCTCTTTCTTCATACTCCCTCCGTCCCATGATATAAGAACATTTTTGACACTAGGACACAGGGAGTACTAGTATTTATTGCATTTGCCAAGGAGTGACCTCTTCCAATGAAATGGTGTTGCTAAGTTTGCTTCATTTAATTAGCTATAGACTCAAAATTGTCTTTTCACCTAGGTACACACGCTAGGACCGTTTCTTCCTTGGGTCACCAACCTAGTCTCTCTCTTCTTGATTAACTTGCCACATCAGACTTTATGCCTATGTGGCAAGCTTAGCACCTGTAGGAGCAAGTAAGGCTACTTGTAATGGGAGTAGTATCATGCATGCCAACTATGCAATCTTGATGAGGTGATGTCGAATTAAATGAAGAAAAGAGAGAGTTGAGTATCATAATATGATACTTACTGTAGTATCATATTAAATTATGTGCTACTATGTGTCATGCATGACAATAAATAAACTATCCTATGATACCAACACATGATACTATGCATTACGGATGTAGTATCATACAAAAGTATCATATGCATGATACTAGTATATGATACTCTCCATTATGACCAACCTAAGTACAATAGTGCGCTTTACATGGCATTTTTGCATATGTGGAGGAAAGAGAGGCAAGGAAAAAGTGGAGAAGTGGGCTCTCATGCAAGAGCCAGCCTCTACTACATGGTGGAGCATTGGGAGAGGCACCTGTATGGAGGTGGTCAGGAATCGGGAGACTCACACCGGTCGTAGCGCCGCAGTTAAAATGATAATGGCAAGTCAAATTACGGGGCCCCACCTGTCCAGCAGTAACTCAATGTCAAATCACATAGCCCTACATTTGCAACAGCCTACTCCCTCGTCTTCTCGCGTCTCTGTCGAACCGACTAGGGGGAACTGCCCCACCTCCTACCGCGCAGGAAAAGCCCGCGCAGTATACTCCCTCCGTCTAGGTGACCAAGGTGGAGAGGAAAACGAGAGAACTTAATGTTTAGGGAGTATTTGCTAAGGCTGGTTGTAATGGTACTAGCCTTAGCAATTTTGATGAGGTGTCATAGAATTAAATGAAGAAAGAGAGAGAGTTGAGTACTATGTGTCATACATGGCAATAAATAAAGTACTACATGATACTAATATATGATACATGGCGCAGGAGTACTAAGTATTATTAATACAGTTTTGCTAGAACTCATCTAGATGAGATATAATTTGGTCTCATTCATCTTTTATAGCCATTGGATGTGATGCTATAAGATGCGTGTGTGCTGACGTGGGTTGTATTTGTTCTTGTGCAACGAACTAACCACTGCATGTCATGTTTGATAGTATCAAGTCATTAAAAGCATACAAGCCCCACATCTCTTATTGGTTGATTCCTCTATTTATGTCAAAAAATAAGAAACAACGTGAGAGTTAATGCACCACGCCTATGTGTTTACTATTTGGTTTGCGTAAGATGACTTAATACTCACCTAGACGGAGGGAGTATTCGATTGACAGCGGGCGGCGCAATTCCCGATACGGCTTTAATGCGGACGAGGGAGGGAGTAGTGGTTCCCGATATGTTGAACGGCCAATGCATCCTCCTTCAATTAATGCATGAGGGAAGTAATGGGAGGAGGTCCAGGAAAAGAGGTTGCACGATGTGAATGCAATGCAGTTTGCCCTCATTGCCCTCATATAAAGGCGCCCCTCCATTCCAATGCATCTACCACATCGTACGCACCTAAGCATTTGCCTAGGCACCTATACTAAGCGCAAAAGAGCTCACTCCAGACCCATGGCGGCGATGCGCGTGAGCAGCCAGCGGCTGCGCCAGATGGTCCACGACGCTGGCCTGCGGCATGGCGCCGAGGATCGTCTCCAGACGGTGTTGGAGACCGGCTGGTGGATGGTTGCCGTCGACACCAACTACGACTCTCAGTTGGACCAGATGATCGTTTCCACCAGCAACAAGTTCACCGTCCTCAAGAAGCTCGCGGACAACATCGCCGTACTCCTCCAGCCCACGCGCCCGGGCTCCTCACTGCCTGCCACCCTAATCAGCCTCCATGGCCGGAACCACTTTCAAGCACTGGTGGCCCTGCGACTGCCCGCCGACGCCACGAAGAATGTCCACCTGGAGGTTGCACTTGCCGCGAGGCGCGTCGCCCTGCAAGAATTCATCGACCTACACATCCACATGTACAAGCAAATCATGTACATAGGTATCTACCAGGCTAGTGAGGACGCTACGATGTTGGCCTTCCTCAACCGGCTGGAAGCCTTGGATGCCTTTGCTGAGAAGCACCTCGACCTCGCCACAAAAGCCGCCGCTCCTTAGCCACCGGTCGGTGGCCCGTCGCACTAAGTTGAGGAGTAGTAGGTCGTACGTTCATGGATCCATCTTTCTTCTTGCCTTCTGTAACCACCACTGCGATCGCATCATCGTGGCCTTAATTCTTATTGTGCTGTTGCATTCTCGTTCCAGTCAATACCGACATGTGCGATCCCTTTGCTTAATTATATGCATCACTGTAACTAGTACTCCATCCGTCGATTTATAAGTTGTGCTTACTTTTTCCATCAACTTCGTGCAACGCGCGGGCATCTTGCTAGAAACACTAGAATATGTCTATATAATCCGTATGTGATAGTCCATTTGAAATCTCAAAAATAACAAATATTTAGGTACGGAGGGAGTAATATATTAGGAGTATATCAAAACAATAGTTATTTCTTTCAAGTTTGTGAACAAATACTACTATTCTACTACTTTGGATCCGTCGCAACGCACGGGCACATTGCTAGTAAAAGCAAAAGGCCTGTCGCATTCGCGTCGCACCCCCACACGCCCGGAAATCGGGAGTACTCCACGGCCCATCCGGCACGACACATAGCTTAGGGGAGGTATGTTGCCTAGCATTTTCACTTTCATGTGAGACCGCCGTTGAGCAAACCGACACCCCGCCCGCCGCCGGGTTGGAAAACAGAAACGAGGGGAAGATCTAGCTGTAGTACGGAAACCAAGAAATTTGGTGTCAGATGGGGCTCATTGATAGAGTAGGAGCATTTCGTACTAGTACTACTCCTACTAGTACCAAGTTTGTACTCCTAACTATATTATGTTGGAAATATGCCCTAGAGGCAATAATAAATAAGTTATTATTATATTTCTTTGTTCATGATAATAGTCTTTTATTCATGCTATAACTGTATTATACGGAAATCATAATACACGTGTGAATACATAGACCACAATATGTCCCTAGTGAGCCTCTAGTTGACTAGCTCGTTGTGATCAACAGATAGTCATGGTTTCCTGGCTATGGACATTGGATGTCGTTGATAACGGGATCACATCATTAGGAGAATGATGTGATGGACAAGACCCAATCCTAAGCATAGCACAAAGATCGTGTAGTTCGTTTGCTAGAGCTTTGCCAATGTCAAGTATCTCTTCCTTTGACCATGAGAGCGTGTAACTCCTGGATACCGTAGGAGTGCTTTGGGTGTATCAAACGTCACAACGTAACTGGGTGACTATAAAGGTGCACTACAGGTATCTCCGAAAGTATCTATTGTTTTATGCGGATCGAGACTGGGATTTGTCACTCCGTGTAAACGGAGAGGTATCTCTGGGCCCACTCGGTAGGACATCATCATATGCGCAATGTGACCAATGAGTTGATCACGGGATGATGTGTTACGGAACGAGTAAAGTGACTTGCCGGTAACGAGATTGAACAAGGTATTGGATGCCGACGATCGAGTCTCGGGCAAGTAACATACCGATAGACAAAGGGAATTGAATACGGGATTGATAAAGTCCTTGACATCGTGGTTCATCCGATGATATCATCGTGGAACATGTGGGAGCCATCATGGGTATCCAGATCCCGCTGTTGGTTATTGACCGGAGAACGTCTCGGTCATGTCTGCATGTCTCCCGAACCCGTAGGGTCTACACACTTAAGGTTCGATGACGCTAGGGTTATAAAGGAAGCTTGTATGTGGTTACCGAATGTTGTTCGGAGTCCCGGATGAGATCCCGGACGTCACGAGGAGTTCCGGAATGGTCCGGAGGTAAAGATTTATATATGGGAAGTCCTGTTTTGGTCACCGGAAAAGTTTCGGGCGATATCGGTATTGTACCGGGACCACCGGGAGGGTCCCGGGGGTCCACCAAGTGGGGCCACCTGCCCCAGAAGGTTGTGTGGGCCAAGTGTGGGAGGGACCAGCCCCTAGGAGGGCTGGTGCGCCCCCCACAAGGAGTCCAAGGCGCAAGGGAGAGTGGGAGGGGGCAAACCCTAGTCCAGATGGGCCTTAAGGCCCATATTGGTGCGCCTCCCTCTCCTCTCCCCCCTTGGCCGCCTCCCCTTTGCCATCTAGGGCTGGCCGCACCCCTTGGGGGTGGGAAACCCTAAAGGGGGCGCAGCCCCCCCTTCCCCCTATATATATGAGGCCTAGGGGCTGCCCATAACATATGATTTGATCTCTCGTTGGTGCAGCCCTACCTCTCTCCCTACTCCTCCTCTCCCATGGTGCTTGGCGAAGCCCTGCGGGATTGCCACACTCCTCCACCACCACCACGCCGTTGTGCTGCTGCTGTATGGAGTCTTCCTCAACCTCTCCCTCTCTCCTTGCTGGATCAAGGCGTGGGAGACGTCACCGGGCTGTACGTGTGTTGAACGCGGAGGTGCTGTCCGTTCGGCACTAGGATCATCGGTGATCTGAATCACGACGAGTACGACTCCATCAACCCCGTTCACTTGAACGCTTCCGCTTAGCGATCTACAAGGGTATGTAGATGCAAACTCTCCTCCCTTTCTACTCGTTGCTGGTCTCTCCATAGATAGATCTTGGTGATACGCGTAGGAAAATTTTGAATTTCTGCTACGTTCCCCAACAGTGGTATCAGAGCTAGGTCTATTGCGTAGATTCTTTGCACGAGTAGAACACAAAGTAGTTGTGGGCGTTGATTTTGTTCAATATGCTTACCGTTACTAGTCCAATCTTGTTTCGACGGTATTGTGGGATGAAGCGGCCCGGACCGACCTTACACGTACTCTTACGTGAGACAGGTTCCACCGATTGACATGCACTTGGTGCATAAGGTGGCTAGCGGGTGCCAGTCTCTCCCACTTTAGTCGGAACGGATTCGATGAAAAGGGTCCTTATGAAGGGTAAATAGCAATTGGCATATCACGTTGTGGTATTGCGTAGGTAAGAAACGTTCTTGCTAGAAACCCATAGCAGCCACGTAAAACATGCAAACAACAATTAGAGGACGTCTAACTTGTTTTTGCAGGGTATGCTATGTGATGTGATATGGCCAAGAAGAATGTGATGAATGATATGTGATGTATGAGATTGATCATGTTCTTGTAATAGGAATCACGACTTGCATGTCGATGAGTATGACAACCGGCAGGAGCCATAGGAGTTGTCTTTATTTTTGTATGACCTGCGTGTCATTGAAGAACGCCATGTAACTTACTTTACTTTATTGCTAAACGCGTTAGTCATAGAAGTAGAAGTAGTCGTTGGCGTGACAACTTCATGAAGACACGATGATGGAGATCATGATGATGAAGATCATGGTGTCATGCCGGTGACAAGATGATCATGGAGCCCCGAAGATGGAGATCAATGGAGATATATGATATTGGCCATATCATGTCACAACTATATAATTGCATGTGATGTTTATTATGTTTATGCATCTTGTTTACTTAGGACGACGGTAGTAAATAAGATGATCCCTTACAAAATTTCAAGAAGTGTTCTCCCCTAACTGTGCACCGTTGCTACAGTTCGTCGCTTCTAAGCACCACGTGATGATCGGGTGTGATGGATTCTTACGTTCACATACAACGGGTGTAAGACAGTTTTACACAGCGAAAACACTTAGGGTTAACTTGACGAGCCTAGCATGTGCAGACATGGCCTCGGAACACGGAGACCGAAAGGTCGAGCATGAGTCGTATAGTAGATACGATCAACATGAAGATGTTCACCGATGATGACTAGTCCGTCTCACGTGATGATCGGACACGGCCTAGTTGACTCGGATCATGTGATCACTTAGATGACCAGAGGGATGTCTATCTAAGTGGGAGTTCATAAGATGAACTTAATTATACTGAACATAGTCAAAAGGATTTTGCAAATTATGTCGTAGCTCGCGCTTTAGTTCCACTGTTTAGATATGTTCCTAGAGAAAATATAGTTGAAAGTTGAAAGTAGCGATTATGCGGACAGTAGAAAGCTTATGTCCTTAATGCACCGCTCAGTGTGCTGAACCCCAAACATTGTCTGTGGATGTTGCGAACATCTGACATACACATTTTGATAACTACGTGATAGTTCAGTTAAACGGTTTAGAGTTGAGGCACCAAAGATGTTTTTGAAACATCACGAAACATATGAGATGTTTTGAGGGCTGAAATTGGGATTTCAGGCTTGTGCCCACGTCAAGAGGTATGAGACCTCCGACGATTTTCTTAGCCTGCAAACTAAGGAGAGAAGCTCAATTGTTGAGCTTGTGCTCAGATTGTCTGAGTGCAACAATCACTTGAATCAAGTGGGAGTTGATCTTCCAGATAAGATAGTGATGTTTCCCCAAAGTCATTGCCACGAAGCTGCTAGAGCTTCGTGATGAACTATAACATATCAGGGATAGATATGATGATCCTTAAGGTATTCGCGATGTTTGACACCGCGAAAGTAGAAATCAAGAAGGAGCATCAATTGTTGATGGTTGGTGAAACCACTAGTTTCAAGAAGGGCAAGGGAACAAAGGGATACTTCATGAAACGGCAATTCAGCTGCTGCTCAAGTGAAGAAACCCAAGGTTGAACCCAAACCCGAGAGTAAGTGCTTCTATAATAAGGGGAACAACCACTGGAGCAGCATTACCCTAGATACTTGGTAGATGAGAAGGCTGGCAAAGTCGATAGAAGTATATTGGATATACATTATGTTAATGTGTACTTTACTAGTACTCCTAGTAGCACCAGGGTATTAGATACCGGTTCGGTTGCTAAGTGTTAGTAACTCGAAATAAAAGGCTACGGAATAAAACGGAGACTAGCTAAAGGTGAGCTGACGATACGTGTTGGAAGTGTTTCCAAGTTTGATGTGATCTAACATCGCACGCTCCCTCTACCATCAAGATTAGTATTAAACCTGAATAAGTGCTCTTGCACCTAAAGGAATGGTTTATTGAATCTTGATCGTAGTGATACACATTTTCATGCCAAAAGATATAAGATAGTAATGATAGTACCACTTACTTGTGGCACTGCCATGTAAGTCATAATGGTATAAAACGCATGAAGAAGCTCCATGTTGATGGATCTTTGGACTCACTCGTTTTTGAAAAGTTTGAGACTTGCGAACCATGTCTATTGGTGTATATGCATGAAGAAACTCCATGCAAATGGATCGTTCGGACTCACTTGATTTTGAATCACTTGAGATATGCAAATCATACCACATGGGCAAGATGACTGAAAAGCCTCATTTTCAGTAAGATGGAACAAGATAACAACTTGTTGGAAGTAACACATTTTGATGTGTCCAATCCAATGAGTGCTGAGGCATGCAGTGAATATCGTTATGTTCTTACTTCACAGATGATTCGAGTAGATGTTGAGAATATTTACTTGATGAAACACAAGTCTGAATTATTGAATGGTTCTAGTAATTTCAGAGTGAAGTAGAAGATCATTGTGACAAGAGGATAAAATGTCTATGATACGATCATAGAGATGAATATCTGAGTTACGAGTTTTGGCACACAATTAAGACATTGTGGAAATTGTTTCATAATTAATACCGCCTGGAACACCATAGTGTGATGGTGTGTCGGAAAAATATCATAGTTGCACCCTATTGGATATGGTGCGTACCATGATGTCTCTTATCGAATTACCACTATTGTTCATGGGTTAGGCATTAGAGACAACCACATTCACTTTAAATAGGGCACCACGTAATTCCGTTGAGACGACACCGTTTGAATTATGGTTTAGAGAAACCTAAGTTGTCGTTTCTTAAAGGTTTGGGGCTGCTTATGTGAAAAAGTTTCAGGATTAAGCTCGAACTCAAAGCAGATAAAATGCATCTTCATAGGACACCCAAAACAGTTGGGTATACCTCCTAATTCAGATCCGAAAGCAATATGGATTGTTTCTTGAATCGGGTCCTTTCTCGAGGAAAGGTTTCTCTCGAAAGAGTTGAGTGGGAGGATGGTGGAGACTTGATGAGGTTATTGAACCGTCTCTTCAACTAGTGTGTGGCAGGGCACAGGAAGTTGTTCCTGTGGCACCTACACCAATTGAAGTGGAAGCTTATGATATTGATCATGAAACTTCGGATCAAGTCACTACCAAACCTCGTGGGGTGACAAGGATACATACTACTTAAGAGTGGTACGTAATCCTGTCTTGGAAGTCATGTTGCTGGACAACAATGAACCTACGAGCTATGGAGAAGCGATGGTGGGCCCGGATTCCGATAAATGGCTCGAGGCCATAAAATCCGAGAATGGATCCATGGACTTTGGTGGACTTGCCCGATGATCGGCAAGCCATTAAGATAAATGGATCTTTAAGAAGAAGACGGACGTGGATGGTAATGTCACCGTCCATGAAGCTCGACTTGTGGCGAAAAGTTTTTCACAAGTTCAAGGAGTTGACTACGATGAGATTTTCTCATCCGTAGCGATGCTTAAAGTCCGTCGGATTCATGTTAGCATTAGCTGTATTTATGAAATCTGGCAGATGGATATCAAAACGAGTTTCCTTACCAGTTTTCGTGAGGAAAGGTTGTATGTAATACAATCAGAAAGGTTTTGTCGATCCTAAGGATGCTAAAAGGTATGCTAGCTCCAGCGATCCTTCTATGGACTGGAGTAAGCATCTCGGAGTTGGAATATGCACTTTGATAAGATGATCAAAGATTTTAGGTTTATGCAAAGTTTATGAGAAACTTGTATTTCCAAAGAAGTGAGTGGGAGCACTATAGAATTTCTGATGAGTATATGTTGTTGACATATTGATGATCAGAAATGATGTAGAATTTCTAGAAAGCATATAGGGTTATTTGAAAGGTGTTTTTCAATGGAAAGCCTGGATTAAGCTACTTGAAAATTGAGCATCAAGATATATAAGGATAGATCAAAATGCTTAATAATACTTTCAAATGAGCACATACCTTGACATGATCTTGAAGGTGTTCAAGATGGACCAGTCAAAGAAGGAGTTCTTGCCTGAGTTGTAAGGTACGAAGTTAAGACTTAAAGCTCGACCACGGCAGAATAGAGAGAAAGGACGAAGGTCGTCCCCTATGCTTAAGACGTAGGCTCTTCAGTATGCTATGTTGTGTACCGCACCTGAAGTGTGCCTTGCCATGAGTCAGTCAAGGGGTACAAGAGTGATCCAAGAATGGCTCACAGGACAGCGGTCAAAGTTATCCTTAGTAACTAGTGGACTAAGGAATTTTCTCGATTATGGAGGTGGTAAAAGAGTTCGTCGTAAAGGGTTATGTCGATGCAAGCTTGACACCTATCCGGATAGCTCTGAGTAGAGAGACCGGATACATAAAATGGAGCAATAATTTAGAATAGCTCCAAGTAGAACAGTTATTTGGAATAGCTCCAAATAGAGCGTGGTAGCTGCATCTAGGAGATGACATAGAGATTTGTAAAGCACACACGGATCTGAAAGGTTCAGACCCGTTGACTAAAACCTCTCTCACAAGCAACATGATCAAACATAAAACTCATTGAGTGTTAATCACATAGTGATGTGAACTAGACTACTGACTCTAGTAAACTCTTGGGTATTAGTCACATGGCGATGTGACCTGTGAGTGTTAATCACATGGCGATGTGAACTGGATTATTGACTCTAGTGCAAGTGGGAGACTGTTGGAAATATGCCCTAGAGGCAATAATAAATAAGTTATTATTATATTTCTTTGTTCATGATAATAGTCTTTTATTCATGCTATAACTGTATTATACGGAAATCGTAATACACGTGTGAATACATAGACCACAATATGTCCCTAGTGAGCCTCTAGTTGACTAGCTCGTTGTGATCAACAGATAGTCATGGTTTCCTGGCTATGGACATTGGATGTCGTTGATAACGGGATCACATCATTAGGAGAATGATGTGATGGACAAGACCCAATCCTAAGCATAGCACAAAGATCGTGTAGTTCGTTTGCTAGAGCTTTGCCAATGTCAAGTATCTCTTCCTTTAACCATGAGAGCGTGTAACTCCTGGATACCGTAGGAGTGCTTTGGGTGTATCAAACGTCACAACGTAACTGGGTGACTATAAAGGTGCACTACAGGTATCTCCGAAAGTATCTATTGTTTTATGCGGATCGAGACTGGGATTTGTCACTCCGTGTAAACGGAGAGGTATCTCTGGGCCCACTCGGTAGGACATCATCATATGCGCAATGTGACCAAGGAGTTGATCACGGGATGATGTGTTACGGAACGAGTAAAGTGACTTGCCGGTAACGAGATTGAACAAGGTATTGGATGCCGACGATCGAGTCTCGGGCAAGTAACATACCGATAGACAAAGGGAATTGAATACGGGATTGATAAAGTCCTTGACATCGTGGTTCATCCGATGAGATCATCGTGGAACATGTGGGAGCCATCATGGGTATCCAGATCCCGCTGTTGGGTATTGACCGGAGAACGTCTCGGTCATGTCTGCATGTCTCCCGAACCCGTAGGGTCTACACACTTAAGGTTCGATGACGCTAGGGTTATAAAGGAAGCTTGTATGTGGTTACCGAATGTTGTTCGGAGTCCCGGATGAGATCCCGGACGTCACGAGGAGTTCCGGAATGGTCCGGAGGTAAAGATTTATATATGGGAAGTCCTGTTTTGGTCACCGGAAAAGTTTCGGGCGATATCGGTATTGTACCGGGACCACCGGGAGGGTCCCGGGGGTCCACCAAGTGGGGCCACCTGCCCCAGAAGGTTGCGTGGGCCAAGTGTGGGAGGGGACCAGCCCCTAGGAGGGCTGGTGCGCCCCCCACAAGGAGTCCAAGGCGCAAGGGAGAGTGGGAGGGGGCAAACCCTAGTCCAGATGGGCCTTAAGGCCCATATTGGTGCGCCTCCCTCTCCTCTCCCCCCTTGGCCGCCTCCCCTTTGCCATCTAGGGCTGGCCGCACCCCTTGGGGGTGGGAAACCCTAAAGGGGGCGCAGCCCCCCCTTCCCCCTATATATATGAGGCCTAGGGGCTGCCCATAACATATGATTTGATCTCTCGTTGGTGCAGCCCTACCTCTCTCCCTACTCCTCCTCTCCCATGGTGCTTGGCGAAGCCCTGCGGGATTGCCACACTCCTCCACCACCACCACGCCGTTGTGCTGCTGCTGGATGGAGTCTTCCTCAACCTCTCCCTCTCTCCTTGCTGGATCAAGGTGTGGGAGACGTCACCGGGCTGTACGTGTGTTGAACGCGGAGGTGCCGTCCGTTCGGCACTAGGATCATCGGTGATCTGAATCACGACGAGTACGACTCCATCAACCCCGTTCACTTGAACACTTCCGCTTAGCGATCTACAAGGGTATGTAGATGCAAACTCTCCTCTCTTTCTACTCGTTGCTGGTCTCTCCATAGATAGATCTTGGTGATACGCGTAGGAAAATTTTGAATTTCTGCTACGTTCCCCAACATATTACTAGTACTACCACTATACAACTAGTAGGTACGTGCACGACACAACATCGTAGGAACAAAAAACGGGAAGATCTTGTTTTGGGTGATTTATCTTTTTTTCAATCAACATAGTATGAATAATATGATGTGGGGGGCACCCATGAAGCTTATGTGGCTTGGTTGCATGGCTACGAAAGGTTGGAGAAAAATAAATAGATAATGTGTTTAGAGTGCACTCCACTAAATAGATATACTTTGGATCCATTGTAACAGACCGGCACATCTATGTCTATACCCCCTATACAGTGTGTGAAAAAACTTTGAAAGTTGCTCATTGGATGAAGCCAATCCGACGGTACAAAGATGGCAAATCCGAGCACTACTGGCCATTGGATATCATCCACCAGATTCTGCCACATGTATAATCTAGAAGACTCCATGGTTGAACTTAGGGGTTGTTTGGATTGTGACTATCTTTGCCATATATTGCCACATGATTTTTGCCACACTTGCCTTAGTTGAGTTGCTCAAATTGTTAGCCACACTTTGGCTTGCCTAAGGGAATCTTGCCACACTTTTTATGTCTACGACATGCGGGGCTCACTGCTCATAAAAAAAATCCTTGCCTTAGGTGTGGCTAGAACCGAACACCTACCTAACTTGGTCAAACTTGCCTAAGGTTAGGTGTGGTAGGAACCAAACAGCCCCTTAATTCATGACTAACTTTGCCACAACTAAGCTTAGGCAAAGTTATTAGTTCTTCAAAATGAGAGCCACAAGTTGGCAAGCCTAAGGGAATCTTGCCACATTTTTTGTGTGTATGTCATGTGGGGCCTTAGTGTGGCTTGCCTAAGGTGTGGCTTGAACCAAACACTCACCTAAGTTAATCAAACTTGCCTAACCTTACATTCCACCAGATTTTGCCACATGTTAGAATCCAGAAATCTCCACATGTAGAAGCATAATGCACAAACCACCAGAATCTCATGCGTGCAATGCACGTGTACCTTACTAGTACTAGTTGGTAGTAGTAAGAAACAAATTCCAGTTTTGGCATGAGCTCGTACCGCGGGAGCACCACAAGGCCTGCCGCAGGAGTTACATTTCCCTATCGGGGCCCACAGGACCGAACTTCAGTGGCTTAGTGGCCGGCCTATGAGTCAATGACATGCGGACCTTAAATGTGGCTGGCCCACCTATCAGCGAAGGAAAGGTAGGGCAAGGCAGTGATAGCCACGTCAGAGGATCCATGTCCACGTCGCGGGACGTCGTGCTGTGGGTTGGAGCGGCGTCGTGGGAATCGCGTGTGGGTGTGGCAGTGGTAGAAACAAGAAACGTGATGGTCGTCGTGGTTCAACTTCCATGGACAAGCTGTCAGGTCTGCTGACACATGTATATCAAAACTAGAGTGTTTATATTTCAAGCACGTGAACAAGTATTATTCTACTACTTTGGATCCATTGCAACGCACGGGCCAGCACATTGGTAGTAGTAGTGTCCATCTCTATCTCTAGAGGCTTTCCCTCGTTCATCCTTTTCTCTCACAAGATAAACTACTCATACAAATGCATCTTGATGTTCCGTGGAACGCACGAGGATGTTTCCTTGGGGGTCTTTCCAGCGCGGCGTGGCCGTAGTTGCAAGTTGATGCCCCTTGAGATGCCGACGTTGGGGGGCACTCGGATTTCCTAAGATGAGTTTGATCATGTAGTAAATGCATTCTAAAGACTACTTTCGTGTCCATTTCCAAATTCTCCCCCTGTCCACTGTTTCACAGGTTAGGCTCGGTGCAAGTGGAGATTGGCTTGCATATGTACGGGAGAGTACCAACATCAATTTGCACAACATTTAGAACGGTGACACCATTCCCGTAGAACCCTTGTCTAGCATTGGGATCAGCCATGCAATGGGCCACCACATGAATTGGTACGATGGAACCATGGTGAGATTGAATAACATAGCACGAACCTTGCACATGGCGGTCAAAGGCAGACCATGCTGTCTGCGGCCGATTTGTTGCCGTACGAGTAGGAAGACGTTGTGCTCCTTTCTAACCACATCTTCGCGGTGACAAACTAGGGGACTTATTTTGTATGGGACACATTGTACGATATACTCCCCCTCTCCCAGTTTATTTGTTTTGAATCTTTTCATTTTATAAGTTTCAAATTCAAATTTTGAGCTCCCCATCACATGTTGAGATTACAATGTCCATTAAATCGTTGCGTGCATGTATAGTAAAGAAACAAATCTCGAGTTTGGCACGAGTTCGTGCTGCAGGAGCACCACAAGCCCCGGCGCAGGAGTTACATTTCCCTCTCATGGCCGTCGGAGTCAATAAATGTGGACCCGATAGGTGACTGGTCCACATGTAATGCTCCCGAAGGCAAAGGGGCAGTGGGGCCAAGTGGAGTGAGCCGCAGGTCGGGGGACGTGTGGTGTCATGGTTTCGAGCGGCGTCATGGGAATCGCTTGATGGTCGCCGCATTTTAGGTGGCCCACATGTCATGCACACAAAGGCAGAGGGGCGGTGCAGCCGAGAGGGGTGAGGCACACGTTGGGGGGCGTGGTGCCATGGGTTGGAGAGGCGTCGTGGGAATCGCGAGATGAAACGTGATGGTCGCCGTAGTTGAACTTCCATGGACAAGCTGTCATATCTACGGACACATGCACTGCATACCGATCACTGGAAGGAGTAGCAGAGAAAGCTATATATGCGGATAAATAGTTCCTTATAGTCAAGCGGACCCATGCTACTACTCTGTTCCAAAGACATGCACACCATCGAAATAGTCCATCTATATCAATATACACCAAGAGTGAATATATTTTTTACAAGAGAGGAAATAGTTCATCCATCCATAATGCCCTCCTGCTGGTGCAGCCTTTTCTTCTTCTTCTTCTTGTTCTCATTCTCCGTGGGAGACGGCTTCACAACAAGCTCTTGGGACCTTGCAGCTATCTCGAAACTCACACGGGCATCGAGGGCAGCATATTTTATCCGCTCGTACGTCAAGGGATAATTCTCCCATCCAGACGACCTTAATACCACCATCTCATCACCCTTCTAAAGATTTGTACCGAGCATAAATTTTGCTACGTCGAATAGGGATGGTGCATGTTTATCACAATCTTCTACAGGAATTTTGATTCTGGTCTGTAGGTTAGCGATGCTTTTCAAATCAAGGTTGTACGGCTCCAACTTCTATTTGTCCCCTTCGATGGTTGCCCCACAGAAGTATACGTCCTCCCGAGACAAGAAATCATGAAGCTCACCTGGTATGGAGGGCGAGTGCATGATGTGGTACACCAAAACATCATCTTCGAGGCACAGCTGAAGACGCCGGCGCGCTGGATCTTCCCAGGGGCACGCTCCATGTACTCTGCATCGAGACCGATGACCCTCGTCTCTACCTTTTTGAGGGAGTTGGATACATTGTTGATCCACTGCCGAACAACCCTTGGGTGGACGGTGACGGTGGCAACTATGTGCATCGATCCTTCGATGAGGACATGTTGGACGCTAAAAACCTGCATCTTGATCTCTTTCGCCATTTGGAACCGCTGGAACGGAGGGCTATGGTTTGGAGAATTAGGATTAGATGACTAGTCTAACTAAAGTAGTAGATGATTATTTACAGAGGTTAAAACAATGTGAACACAGTGGGGTTTGTATGCAAATGAAGACAAAGGGAAGGTGAAGAAGCCGAGGAGAATCGGTTCCCGATGGAGAAGTAAATGGGAGAAGTGGCGTGCAGGCAGTTGATTAGACGGCTAGGTAGACTAAACGAAAAGGCTATGTGGGTAGACTGATGAGTCGTACCTGTTCGTGTACGTGCCCATCCTTCCTGATTGGTGGGACCTATGCAAACAGATAAAAAATGTGGCGTAGCTTCTTCTTTTTAAGCGCGTGAGTGGGAGACACAACATTCTCTGGTTAAGGAATACTCCCTCCATTTAGGTGAGTATAAGTCACCTTATGAAAATCAGGTTTTCCCAAAACCTTTAGGCGTAGAGCATTAACTTCCTGCTCGATCCCCTCCCAGACTCGTTAGCCAGCGTTCTCTTCCTCTGCTGTCGCGTTCTACCTTTCCATTTTTCCTCTTCTCAAGTGTGGAACGATCTGCATGCCGTCCTTGATGCACCAGAACGACCACTGCATGCATCACGGCAGGGCGTTGATTGGGCATGCACAAGAATTTGGTTCTGCTCGCAATATGGATGATACCTGAATGATGAAGTGAACAGGCATGCTAGCACGGGAGACCTATTTCCGCTATACAATACTGGAGTACTCATGTTCCTACTACTACTACTAGTAGTAGTAGTAGTAGTAGTAGTAGTAGTAGTAGTAGTAGTACAACTATGGTACACTTGATGGTCAAAATACTATTCATCCGGTCCTCACAGTGAACTGACAACACCCTGCGCCTGACACTAGTCTAGGCGGCGTGTTCGGGTTACCAAAGTCAGCCTCACCCTATGCACTGTGCAGTCTGTCACCGCCGCTGTACAACACATTGGCGCCTCGCCTCGTCTCCCTCTCCGCTCCCATAGCACCACTCCATCTCCATCTCCTTCTCCATCTCCTTCTCCGTCTCCGTCTCCATCTCACTATGCCCCCGTGTACCGTCGCCTCACTCGCCTCCCCCAGTACCACTATTCCCTCGCTAGCCGCTCCAGCACCGACAGCCTTCTCCCCCGTAAATCAAGCCCCCAAAACCCCCACCTTTCAAACTCCACCATGGCCGAACGCGAACCGCGCAGCATCCATATGAGCCACGATTGGAGCAATCTCCCCAGTGACATACTCGACCTCTGTTGTTCGTGTATGGATATGTTGAGCGCCCTGCGACTGGCTGCATGCTCGAGGGACATGCACACGCCCATCGTCGAAGCGAGGCCTAAGCTTTTCAAGACACCCTGCTTGCTTCTATCTGGTCTTAGATTGGCTCACCTTGATACAGAGGCGTACATGATGCCCCTCGACTTCAATCAGATCTCCATTAGCCGAAACTTCTTTGCAGGTATGTAGTGGGTTGCCGTACATCATTTCCCTCGACATCGATCCGATCACCATCACTCGAAACTTCTTGGCAGGTATGTACTAGGTCGGCATGAACTCCCACTAGATGGCTACCTTCAGAGAAGACGGTAAAAAGTTGGTGCTCGTGAACTTCCAGACCTCCCATGAGATTATCCTTCCTCTGTTGGATTATATAGAGTATTACCATCGCGGTCCAAGTCATCTAGATTACCACGTTAGTTGGACGGACCTTGTTTTGCAGAAGATTGTAATCTGTCAAGTGCCCACACGACATGCGAATTACGCAAACTTCAAGCCAATTGCCTTGTTCGACCGCGGACTCGCCTATCTTTGCGTTGGTGCCTTCTTTAGTTGGAGAGAACCCAGCTCGCAGTGGATCATCGTCAAAGCTGATACACACTTCTGTGATGCTATTGAACACAATGGCATCATCTACGCGATCGACAAAGCAGATGGCACCATGTATTGCTGGGACGACGCATGTAAGTTGTTTCCGTCTCATGTTAATGATGACGCCATGACACTGTTTGAACTTTTTGTGATGATTGGCATATCCCTGTTTGAGCAGAATTTGAGTAGAACTATTGCAATGTATTAGAGACGCCGTAAATCAGCTATATTTGGAATGAGTTAATTCAAGCGATTGTGACTGTGTCATTACAGCCAATTTGTACCCTGAATAATCAAACGGTTAGGAATATATGGATATTATCCTTATTTACAGTAATCTATATGCTACTACTAAATATGAGTGTGTATCAATGGCCATGTTAGTTTTCCTCATTTTCATGATGTAGAAACATGCACCACACTATTGGTTTCATCTAACCATACATTAGGGAAGTAAATGTGCATATGGAGAACTCTATATTTGGAAGTAGTGAAACCCTGCAATGCTTACCATGTGTACATACCTATATTCGCCCTTCAGCAATCAATGTCTAGAATAATATCCTCACAAATGTTTTGCCCACAGAACACGAGTATATAACAATGCATGGTTTGTTAGTTACCTTGAAGAATTTGTTTGTGAGGATAGAACATGATTACATAACATGCATGACATGGTACATGGTAGTTTCCTGTGAAGAATCGATTGCGAGATAACATGAGTATAACCATGCATGGCACATCTATATTTTCGAACCTAGTATACATTTCCCTATATTTTCCTCCCAGTTCCAACAGGTACATGTCGGTGTACTAGAGTAGGGGTACCCTAGTATCCCGAACTTGTGCACGGACAGTTGCAGCACCCCGCGGCAAGGCTTGCCGAGCGACCGCCAAGATCCTCCGTGGTTCCTTTGGAGCCATTCAAGAACAAAGTATTCAAGCCAAGGAGACAAGGCCCCGGCAAGAGGAGCTTGCTGGGAAGGCCAACCAAGGCATCTCAAGGAACTTGCCGTGACGCGCCACGTGTCCCGGCAAGGCCCGGTGAGCGACAAGCTTCCGGGCGCGACAAGACAACGACTGCGGCAAGGCGCTTGCCGCGACAAGCTACCACCCTGTACCCGCGCTCCAGCACATCCACCAACGTGTCGCCCTGGGGCCTTTCCAGGCGCGCGTGGCAAGAGGCTGTGCAGCCAGCGGTGCGAGGTGGCAAGCGATGCTGACAAGATTACCATCATGGCAAACGGTGGCGTCCCTGACGGTCCTTTTCTGCACTGTTTGGGCGACACAGACGGGCATTTAATGCCTTTGTCCCCTGCCGTCAGGGTTAGGTAGGATACACTATACAGGTAGTTGTACCAACCGCAACTCCTTTTCCATTTTTACCCTTGTCTACGTTGCCACCTGTCGATGACCCCTTGAGCATATAAAAGGAGGCCCATACACAACGTGGAGAGGGTTCGGCTCAGTTGGAAGGCAGAAAAACACTCACGCTCGGTCTCGTTAGCTGCTAGAGTGTACTGTAGCACTCAGCACTCCCGAGCAAGAACATAATACACTAAAACATGCAGCAGTAGGAGTGTTATCTCTCCGGAGAGCTTCGAAGCTGGGTAAACTGCTCGTGTGCTTCGCCTCGATCCGCTCTTCGTGCGATCTCCGCCCCCCACCGAAGCGAAAGGGGCTCGGTCCGCCGGTCCCATAGGTATTCGTGGATCAGCTTCCCCGACATCTTTGGCGCGCCAGGTAGGGGGCGTCGAGATTGTGTGAACCTGATTCGGCATTCACACGAGCTAGATCTTCAACTTCTTCATCGACATGCCACCGAAGAAGAAGGCTTCGGGGGCAACTGTTCCGTCCACGTCGATCCCACCACCACCGTAGCAATCGGGTGGTGGGGTAGACGCCAGCGGAAGAACGGGCATCGACGAGGAAGCTCACGGTGATGCCAGGTCCAAGGACAAGGCTGCGCAGACCTCGGCGTCTGTACATGCACCGCGCCCATCTCAGGAGGCGCAGGACCGACAGCGTCATGGTATTCGCAGTACCATACGTTTGTTGGACCAAGATCGAGCTGGTGGATCTCGGAGTGCTCAAGACCAGCATGCATGCCAACATGCTGGCACGAGCGATACACGGTCGCCCGGACGAGATACTGCTCCTTCTAACTTAGTTAGGAGTCCGAGCATATCCCGATCCTTGCACCGTTCGCCACTGCCGCCCACCACTCGAGCAGAAGCTTTGGCGCGAGCTCAACTGCTCCTGGATTACCCTCCAACGTTAGACAAGATCGACGAATGGAGGGCCACTATTCAGAGTCTCATCGGCTTCGCCAACGGCGACACTCCACGGCAGCCAAGTGCATCGCTGCCGCGGCAGGACCGCCAGGCGCGAGCCGGTGGCGACGAAACCGGTGGGGGTGCAACCACCATGCACTATCCACCCCGAAGGCCAAGATCGCCAACTCGCCGGATCCACCTCGACAGCGACTCCACCGCATCATCAGATCCACGAGCTCGTCGCGATCAGCGCCAAGTTCTTCACGAACGACAGCAAGAAGACGCTCGTACTCGCATCGAGCGCCGAAGAGAAGCGCGGCGTCAATCAGACCAGTGCGCTGGGCCCTCTGTCGACATGCATGCACCAGGGGAACCAGGGGACTTGCCGTACGCGGTAGGTTTCCCTGCGTTCACTCGTGAGCTGCGGCAAGTCCAATGGCCCAGCACGAAGAATTTCAAGCCAAACGTACCAGAGAAGTACGATGACAAGACGCATCCGTCGGAATTCCTCAGCATCTACACCATCGCGGTGCAAGCTGCCGGGGGACGGGACGACAAGATCCTTGCCAACTACTTCCTGCTGGTGCTCAAGCCCAATGTCAGATCCTGGCTCATGCACTTGCCGAACAACTCCATATCCTCCTGGGCTGACCTGTGCCATCAGTTTGTCGGCGCCTTTACAGCCGGCCACAAGCATCACGGCCAAGAGAGCGATCTTCATCTGCTCGCCCAGAAGGAAGGAGAGCCCCTGCACAAGTACATTCAGAGATTCAGCCGCGTACAGCACAACATCCCAGATGTCCACCCTGCCGCGGTAATCAGCGCGTTCCATCAGAACGTGCGAAACCGCAGGATGCGAGAGGAGATGGCGATGTGCAAGATCAGAGACGTCAGTGAGCTATATGCCCTGGCCGACAAGTGTGCACGTGCTGAGGAAGGGAGGAAACTCCCCGGAGAGAATACAGGAGCAGGAGGATCTGATAGTGAGGATGCTGCCCCGGCAAAGAAAAACCGGCGGCGGAACAACAGGAAGAAGAAAGGCAAAGATGTGCTAGTCGTTGAGCAATCCGGCAAGGAAGCCGAAGCTGGAAGCTCCAGCAAGGAGATTGCCGCAGGCGCCAACCACCAGGCTGTGGCGGTCGTCGACAAGCAGGACGGCCCCAACAGGCAGTACTGCAAGATCCACCGCACCAAGAGCCATGACCTCCAGAGCTGCAAGAAGGTCGAGCAGCTTGTCGAGCAGCAAAAGGCTGAATACGAGCGACGCGACAAGGAGAAGGCCCAGGAAGGTGCTGGAGGAGCCGGCAAGAAGCGTCCCGGCCGAGGAGGACGCCGCGGCAAGGCCAAGCAGCGGCAAGGAGACAGACCTCCCCGTGGCCACGACAAGGATGAAGATGACGACGATGATGAAGATATGGATGATAACGAGACCGATGAGCAGGAGTTCCAGAAAGCCACAGAGGTCCTGTGCGTTGATGGCGGTGCTTCTCTGCATACTTCACACCGCCAACTCAAGCAGTGGATGCGGTAAGTCAATGCAGCAGAGCCACCCCTCGAGTCACGCAAGCCTCTGAAATGGTCCACCACGCCTATCATCTTTGATATTGAGGACCACCCTGATCGCATAACTGCGGTCGGGTGCTTGCCGATGTTGGTTTCACCAACTATCCGCAACCTCAAGGTCACTAAGATGCTAGTTGACGGTGGGGCCGGCTTGAACCTGATCTCCTCCGCGGTACTCCAGAAACTCCAGATCCCTGATAGCGAGCTCGAAGAGACCAGCACATTCCAAGGAATCAATCTGGGAAGGAGCAAGCCGAAAGGAAAGATCGCGTTGCCGGTAACATTTGGCAGCGAGTTAAACTTCAGGACTGAGAGGGTCACTTTTGACGTTGCTGATTTTCCATTGCCTTACAATGGGATACTCGGCCGTCCAGCACTCGCCATATTCATGGCAGCCTCTCACTATGCATACAATATACTGAAGATGCCAGGCCCGATAAGTGTCATCTCTGTCCCTGGCGACAAGAAGGATGCTCTTATCTGCGCCGACAAGATCTACCGGGAAGTAGCACCCGCGACAGATCGCAGGTCACTTGCCGTTGAAGCTCCCGGGAGGAAGAAGACCAAGTCCGGCAAGAGTTCTGATGCCCACTCCGGCAAGCGCACCTCTTCGGAGTGCTGCGCTACCGTCGAGGACGCACCATCGAGCTCCACCGGCAAGTGTAAGAAGACAATGGTAGCTCCACCAGAGACCAAGAAGGTGTCCGCCAAGGAGGACGGCACTGGTGGTACCTTCACCATCAGTGCCACCCTCGACCGTAAATAGGAAAGCGCGCTCATTGCTTTCCTACGGGCGAACGTCGACGTGTTTGCATGGCAACCGTCTGACATCCCCGGTGTTCCCAGGAAAGTAATCGAGCACCATCTTGCCGTCTGTCCTCATGCGTGGCCTGTCAAGCAGAAAGTCAGAAAACAGGCGGTGGAGCGCCAAGAATTCATCGCAGAAGAAATCAAGAAGTTGGAAGCAGCAGGCCTTGTCAGAGGAGTGCTCCATCCTACGTGGTTGGCCAATCCTGTAGTCGTGTGCAAGGAAAACGGGAAATGGAGGCTTTGTATCGACTTTACCGATGTCAATAAAGCTTGCCCCAAAGACCCATTTCCCTTACCGCGCATTGACCGGATTGTTGACTCCACGGCCGGATGTGATCTGCTTTCATTTCTTGATGCATAATCAGGATACCATCAGATCTTCATGGCAGAAGAGGATGAGGAGAAAACCGCATTCATCACCCCATGTGGCACATACTGTTTCGTACGGATGCCTTTTGGTTTAAAGAATGCTGGTTCAACATTTGCAATGGTAGTCCATGACGCTTTTGAGCCACAAATACACAGAAATGTGGAAGCATACATGGATGACATAGTGGTCAAGAGCAAGGACAAGGCAACTCTGATCCAAGATTTAGACGAAACCTTTACAAATCTGCGCAAGATCAACCTCAAGCTTAACCCCGAGAAGTGTGTGTTTGGAGTTCCTTCGGCAAGCTTCTCGGGTTCTTCGTGTCTCAGCAGAGAATTGAAGCCAATCCTGACAAGATCAAGGCGATTGAGCAGATTGAAGCACCAAAGCGCGTCAAGGATGTACGAAGACTTGCCGGTTGCGTAGCTGCTCTCAGCAGGTTTATCTCTAGGTCTGCTGAGCGCCCTGCCATTTTTCAAAATATTGAAAAAGGCAGGTCCAATGAAATGGACTCCGGAAGCGGAGGCTGCACTGCAGGACTTAAAGAGATACCTGTCCTCCACTCCAACACTTGTCGCACCTAAGCCACAAGAGAAGTTGCTGCTGTATATAGCGGCAACCAATCAAGTGGTTAGTGCTGCGTTAGTAGTGGAGAGGGAGCCAGATGATGAGCCAGCAACCACGGCAAGTGCATCCAGCGACAAGCAAGGGACTTCACCGGCAAGCTCTGGTCCCGACAAAGATGGATCTGCGCAGACACATGAAAAGATGCAGAAAAGAATGGTGCAGCGCCCAGTTTACTTTGTCAGTTCCCTTCTGCAGGGGGCTAGGTCAAGGTACTCTGGTGTGCAGAAATTGCTTTTCGGCCTTCTCATGGCCTCGAGAAAGCTGGGCCATTACTTCCAAGAACATGAGATCGCAGTCGTCACTCGTTTTCCGCTGAAGAGGATACTTTGCAAAATCCAGAAGCAACAGGCAGGATTGTCGAGTGGGCACTGGAACTGTCAAGTTTTGGCCTCAAGTTTGAGAGCACTTCAACTATCCAAAGCAGAGCATTGGCGGAGTTCATAGCAGAGTGGACGCCAACACCAGATGAAGAGATTCCAGAAACGAGCGTCCCCGTCAAGGAAGCAAGCAAAGAGTGGCTGATGTACTTTCATGGTGCCTTCTCGCTGTAAGGCGCCGGTGCCGACGTGCTACTTGTTGCACCCACCGGAGAGCACCTCAAGTACGTAGTCCAGATGCACTTTCCCAAGGAGCAAGCAACAAACAATACTGCAGAGTATGAAGGTTTGCTTGCCGGTCTCAGGATCGCAGCAGACCTTGGGATCAAGAAGCTCATTGTCAGGGGTGACTCACAGCTTGTCGTCCGCCAAGTGAACAAGAATTATCAGAGTCCATTGATGGAAGCTTACGTTGATGAAGTGAGAAAGCTAGAAGAGCACTTTGATGGCCTATAGATGGAACATATTCCAAGAGCTCAGAACGACATTGCCGATGGCCTGTGGAAGTGCGCCGCACTTAAGTTACCTGTGGAACCAGGGATCTTTGTGCTCAAGCTGACTCAACCGTCCGTAATGCCATCAACTGGACAGAGCAAGAAGAGGAAGTTGATTTCTGGTGACTATTTTCCGGCAGAGCTGCCCGAAGCCGCCGCCAAGAAGGTCCTCAAGATCAACACCAAGGATGCTGCGGAATAGTCTGCTCCGACAAGCCCTAGGGTTTGTTCCGTTGAAGCAGACGCTCCCGACAAGTTTTGCTCTGGCAAGCTTGCCGGGGAACGTCAAGCTCCGGCTGAACCATAGGTTCTCGCCGTAGAAGTGGATGTTCCCGCAGCAGCAGATATGCCTTTAGTCCTTGTTGTGGAGCCACAAGCTCCAGCATGGGCGCAGCAGATTGTCCATTTCCTTCAGACAGGAGAACTTCCCGAAGAGCAAGAAGAAGCGGAAAGAGTAGCCCGGCAGTCAAGTATGTACCAGTTTGTTAACAACACACTGTACAGAAGAAGACTCAACGGCGTGAAATTGAAGTGTATTCACCGGGAAGAAGGACAAAAGCTGTTGGCAGAGATACATGGAGGCATATGTGGCCACCACATCGGCGCAAGAGCACTTGCCGGCAAAGCGTTCCGGCAAGGTTTCTTTTGGCCGACAGCCCTCCAGGATGCAACTGCACAAGTAACCAAATGTGAAGCGTGCCAGTTCCATTCCAAGCAGATACACCAGCCAGCTCAAGCTCTCCAGACGATCCCTTTATCCTGGCCATTTTCGGTCTGGGGGCTCGACATCCTTGGCCCCTTTCCCCAAGATATCGAGGGCTTTGAGTACTTGTACGTTGCAATCGACAAGTTCACAAAGTGCCCGGAAGTGGAAGTAGTGAGGAAGGTAACAGCACAGTCAGCAGTCAAGTTCTTCAGGTCGATTGTTTGCCGTTTCGGGATCCCTAACAGGATCATCACCGACAACGGCACACAATTCACGAGCCGCACCTTCATGCAGTACGTCCAAGACCTTGGCACCAAGGTCTGCTTTGCTTCTGTTGCTCATCCGAGAAGCAACGGTCAAGCAGAGAGGGCGAATGCTGAAGTGCTGCGCGGGCTCAAGACCAGGACTTTCGATAGGCTGCACAAGTGCGGAAAGAACTGGATCGAGGAGCTGCCGGTGGTTCTTTGGTCGATCAAAACGACGCCAAATCGAGCCACTGGCCAGACACCTTTCGCTCTAGTCTATGGAGCAGAGGTAGTTCTCCCCACGGAACTCGTATACGGGTCACCTCGAGTGCTCGCTTATGATGAGCTTGAGCAAGGGCAGCTGCGACAAGATGACGCGCTGCTCCTTGAGGAGGACCGTCTTCAGGCTGCTGTACGAGCTGCTCGATACCAGCAAGCTTTGCGCCGCTACCATAGCCGCAAAGTTAATGCCAGAAGTTTCGAGGAAGGCGACCTTGTTCTTCGGCGCGTTCAGTCCGCCAAGAATTCCAACAAGTTGACGCCGAAGTGGGAAGGCCCTTACCGGGTGAAACGAGTCACTAGGCCTGGCGCTGTCCGCCTTGAGACCGAAGATGGCATTCCGGTGAGCAACTCCTGGAACATTGAGCATCTTCGTAAGTTTTACCCGTAGGGCGCGGTTGCCGGAACCTGTTCTGGCAACCACCTTTTGTACAAGTCTTGCCGATGTTGCATGTAATTCTTTGTACAAAGCCGGGCGCAGACCCCGTGCATAAGTAAAGCTCATGTGCTCCGCACATCTTGTCAATTTCATGCTTTCTACCTTTTTTGCATGTATTATCTGACACTCTGTGCAGCACCTACCCCCGGTAAGCAATAACGAGCCGTAAGGCTCCATATCTTTATTTTCTCTTCTTTCTCTTTCTCAAGGAAAGGAAGGATCCCTCGCCCACAAGTTTGCCGGGGGGAAAGGAGAAGATAATGGTGTGGACCAGGCGTCGTTCAAGGAAGTTTCGCCTTACCGGGAAGCGAACGAAGCAAACGACAAAAAAGCTAAGTTGCTAAAGTTTGAGCAATCAGTTTTAAAATTTTTAAAGTTATCTTCCTCGAACGACCGTGCTTTGTATGGAAAACTTGTGCGCGGAGGAACCAACTCGTAGCTAGTTGCGCCCTTACTTTGTTTCGAGTCTGCTCAACAATTTAAGTGAGCTGCGACTAGTTGCTACAAGGTTTCTTGTCGGTAGCGGCACCGCCAGTAGGCTGCTGACGTCTCGCACTCAGCGCTCGCGGCTCAAGGTGCCTGCGCCGACAAGTTCCCTAAAAGCGTAGGGCAATAACATACAAAGGAAGGAATCAAGTAGAGGAAATAACATAGCAATCACTACCCAAACTAGAGTCATATTACAAGATAGCTTGTCGCAGCTCTAACAGATGTTCTCATGACATGACCAGCGGCGACAAAGAAAAAGAAAAGACGGGCGGCCTAATCTACGCGATCGCCCTCAACCCTCTTGATTCCGCTCACCTTGTCCACAATGGGTGCGACAAGGGCCTTGAGCGCTTCTAGATCAGCGTCCGGTGGCAAGGACCTGAGGACGTTGGTGAGGTTGAGGCCTGGGTTGCGGAAGGCCACCTTCACCAGCACCTTCTGAAGAGCCCCCGTGCAGATCCTGCGTGACTCGTCAGCCAGCTGCTTTGGGATCTTCTCCCGGAGTCGCTGGAGAGCCGTCGCCACGCCTTTGAAGAACAAGCTGAGCTTGGCGCTGGGTTGGAGGTGCTCATCGGAGGAGTACCCAAAATCCTCCATCCCCAGCTGTGCCAACTCCCCGTCGATGGCTGCGGCAAGATCCACGAGACTCTCGGTCCAGTGCTCCACAGTCTCCCTGAAAGCGTCGTGGGCGGCAGCAGCATTCGCCAGCAGCGCCTCATCAGTCTTGATCTTCTCTTTCAAGGCCACCTCCTGCTCCCTGGCGCCGTCCAGCGTCTTGGTCAAGGTGGCCAGCTTCAACTCGAGATCCGCGTTGGAGTCCTTGGCGGCACTAAGCTCCTTGCTCCTCTCGGCGAGACGACCCTGCAGCTCGCCATGGGCGTGTGCGTCCTTCTTGCGCTCACGCTTGAGCGCAGCAAGCTCCTCGCCGCTCGCCTTGAGATCAGCCTCCAACTGCGCCATCTTCGTCTCCAGCTCCTTCTTGGCGGCCTCGGCAGCTGCGGCAGCATCCTTCGCTTCCTTGAGAGCCCCGCCAATCGCTTGCTCGCGCGCGGCAAGCTCCTCCTCGTGGTTGTCAAGGTTGACCTTGCGCTGCGCCAATTCACCTTCCTGCGCAGATAGCTTCTCGGCAGCAAGCCACTGCTGCTCTTCGACCTCAGCCTTCCCGAGGAGGAAGGCCTTCCGCTCCTCGGCGAGTTGCTCCCGCTCCTCTGCTAGGGATCGGAGAGCTTCCTGCCTGAGACCCCGGAGCTCCTCCGTGCGCTTCTCGATGTCCACTCCCGCCTTCGCGACAAGCGCTTCTCGGGATGCCAGCTTGGCTTGTCGGGCGCGGTAAAGCGATAACAGCTTCCGCAGCAACCGCTCCTCCTCAGGCTCGTCGCTGCTGCTGCTTGGCGCGTCAACTAGCGTCAGCCCAGCGGAGGCGAGCACCTCTTCATCCAAAATCTCCCCTTCGACCGAGGCCCTAGAGCTTGACGCCCAGGGGAGCTTGATGAAGATGCCATCGCCGGCCTTCAAGTAGGCGCCGGGCTGGGGCTCTTCGGAGCCTGGCGCTGTAGCAGCGGCCGAGGGATCGGCGGTCGGTGTAGCGCTTGACGCTCCTGCGGCCTCAGGGCCGTCAGTGCGATCGCTGAATCCCTCGCCAGCTTCTGCGGCGGCAGCTTTGGCGGCCTCTTCGCCGGCGGGGTCATCAGCGCCGGCCTCTTCTTCGGTGGCAGCGGCGTCGTTGTCATTGCCGCGCGCGTCCTCCTCGCCGGCGACCTCGGTTTCCATCGGCTCCATGGCAGGTGGATCTGACGACCGAAGAGGGGAGAAAAGTCAAGCAAATATTCAAAAAGAAAATCAGAAGAAGAAGAACCCAAGGGAAGTTCTCAAGCGAGAGGATTACCTAGATCTGCAGCCGCGGTCTCCGCCACCTGGGGGTTGCTGGTGCTATCCCTTGCCGGAGAACTGTCCCTTGCCGGGGAATTCTCCCTTGCCGGAGAACGCTCCCTTGCCGGGGAATCCTCCCTTGGCGGTGTAGTCGAAGCAGATGGCATTTCGGGAGCGGCTTCCGGGCACTCCCGGTGAGGCTGCTCTGCTCCTACACAAAACAACAGTCAGATATCAGCAAAGAAAGAGTACCCATGCGCGCCTGACAGCAAGAAGTAAACTATATGCTTACGCTGGGGGCTGCTTTAGGGAATAGTTGCCGGGTCCGGCAAGGTGGTCTCAGACACGTCCCCTGCTGTCGCGGTGGGTTCGTCCTCGATGACAATCACCGGGACCTTTGCTCTCTTTGCCGCTCTCTGGGCCAGGGTCCTGAAAAGGAATGAGTTCGGAGTAAAGCAAATCAGAGACAAGACAAAACAGCAAAAATTGAAGAACTACAAGTACAGTGAGGAATCTTACTCTTCTTCTTCCTTGTCGGAGCTGAGCGCGGAGAGGTCGAAGTCCGGCTCGCCTCCGGTGCGACGAGGCGGAGCAGTAGGTTCCCTTGTCCGCTTGGCAGGAGCGGTAGCGGTGGACCGGGAAGACCCCGCTCCAGTTGTCGCAGCGGTGTGAGGTGCTCCCGCGGCAACAGTGCTTGCCGCGGTCGAGCGCGTCGCGCGGTGCGGCGGCTGTTGACCCGTCTGCCGCCCCGCCATGTCCCCGGCCTTGCGGAGACGCCTTCTTGCTGGAGCTGGGGGCTCCACTTGCGGCGAGCTGGCTGAAGGTGGGGAGGAGGAGGAGCCGATCCTCAATGGGTCGCTCGCGCCCTCGGCGGGCTCGCTCGACTCAGATTCAGGCCCGACAAGTTCTTCCTCACCGACAAGCTCCTCTCGCTCGGCATGGCTTGCCGCCTCTGCTGCCTCTGCCTCCTCCACGGTGAATCCAAACTCGCCCGCGGCAGCCGCTGCCGCCGCCTCTTCCAGCCTAGTGGCGATGCGCTGCATCTCCGCATCGGTGGTGTCGCGGGTGAGGCTCTTCTGCTCATCGGGGCGGACCGGTACTTCTACCAAGCTGTCGAAGAACTCCTGCACGACGTCGTCTGCAGGCTCTTGCCAAGTTGGAACGATTCCATGCGAATCGCACAGCGGCATCATTGCGCGGATGCGGTCGAGCGAGGAATTGTTGCACAACGGAACGACTCCCCTCGGCAACATGAATGGATGCTGAGGATCGCGCTTGAACAGCTCCAGAAGCATCGCGTCCAATTCCAAGACAGTGAAGTTGAAGTTGAGGCCCGGGCGCAGCCTCATGATATCCGCCGAGTTCTGGACCTCCCAAGAGGGTCTCCTCCTCTCCTTAAGGGGGGCGATGCGGCGGCGAAGAAAATCTGCGCCAACGGCGCCTACGGTGAGCCCGGCAAGCCTGAGGCGTAAGATCCGGGTGACGGCAATCTTCAGCCTATCATCTTCCAGGGCCACGTTGCTCCAATCGTTGCCGCGCACTACTGGGGCTTGACGCAGGGCGGTAAATGGCTGCGGGTTCTCCTCGACGATCCAGCACCACTCTGCTCTCCATTCTTCCCATTTGTTGCGGGCTCTCCCTCCAGATAAGCGTCCTTCTTGCCAGTTCTCGAGATCCAGGTGATTCCACCGGCAAGGGGCTCTCCTCTCTCGACTCGGGGCATAAAGAAGTGGCGGAAAAGGGCTACGTTTGGATGGACTCCGACAAAGTTTTCGCAGAGATGTGCGAAAACTGCCATGGTCAGAACGGCGTTGGGGGTGAAGTCAAGGAGGCGGAACCTGTAGGTGTTCATGATATCACAGAAAAATTCAGAGAAGGGCGGGCAGAGCCCGCAGTAGAAGAACAGCGCGAAGAAGGGGTACCCGTTCGGAGCCAGTCTCGAAGTGGCAGCTGAGAGTACCCTCATGCGCGGATGCGCTCGCGTCTCCGTCAACCAGAAGAGGTAGTAGTACTCCCTCAGCTCCTTCGCGTCAAGCTGAGGGGGAAAGATTGCCCGCTCCTTTCGCAGTGCCGCGAGCCGCTGCGCCTCGGCTGACTTCATGCCCTTCCCCTTGTCGGCTTTCGGAGCCATGGCGGAGGTGGCGGGGGAGATCGACGGCGTCGGTGGTGCCGGTGGCAATGGGGGGCGGAGCGCTGCTCTCTTTCGACTTTGGGAAGAAGGGGGGGAGCGGCGGAGATTTCCGAGAATGGAGTAGCAACCGGCGAGATGGGTGAACCACCCCTGTTTCCCCTGCTTATAAAGAGGGAGGGGGAGGACGTTCCGCCCTTCCGAATAAAGAAACCACCCACGATCTCTCCCACGATGCCACATTCAACGCGTGCCGTTGGGGGAGGGCGCGGTGGATACGGAGTAAGATACGGTGTAACCCAGGCCGCGCGTGCCCGTGCCCTGCTTTGGGCCTGGCCCAACAGCGCTCGGCACCGTGTGTGGCCCAGGCCCGGGGGCTCCTGTCGGTGTACTAGAGTAGGGGTACCCTAGTATCCCGAACTTGTGCACGGACAATTGCAGCACCCCGCGGCAAGGCTTGCCGGGCGACTGCCAAGATCCTCCGTGGTTCCTTTGGAGCCATTCAAGAACAAAGTATTCAAGCCAAGGAGACAAGGCCCCGGCAAGAGGAGCTTGCCGGGAAGGCCAACCAAGGCATCTCAAGGAACTTGCCGCGACGCGCCACGCGTCCCGGCAAGGCCCGGTGAGCGACAAGCTTCCGGGCGCGACAAGACAACGACCGCGGCAAGGCGCTTGCCGTGACAAGCTACCACCCTGTACCCGCGCTCCAGCACATCCACCAACGTGTCGCCCTGGGGCCTTTCCAGGCGTGCGTGGCAAGAGGCTGTGCAGCCAGCGGTGCAAGGTGTCAAGCGACGCTGACAAGATTACCATCATGGCGAACGGTGGCGTCCCTGACGGTCCTTTTCTGCACTGTTTGGGCGACACAGACGGGCATTTAATGCCTTTGTCCCCTGCCATCAGGGTTAGGTAGGATACACTGTACAGGTAGTTGTACCAACCGCAACTCCTTTTCCATTTTTACCCTTGTCTACGTTGCCACCTGTCGGTGACCCCTTGAGCATATAAAAGGAGGCCCATACGCAACGTGGAGAGGGTTCGGCTCAGTTGGAAGGCAGAAAAACACTCACGCTCGGTCTCGTTAGCTGCTAGAGTGTACTGTAGCACTCAGTGCTCCCGAGCAAGAACATAATACACTAAAACATGCAGCAGTAGGAGTGTTATCTCTCTGGAGAGCTCCGAAGCTGGGTAAAGTGCTCGTGTGCTTCGCCTCGATCCGCTCTTCGTGCGATCTCCGCCCCCCACCGAACCGAAAGGGGCTCGGTCCGCCGGTCCCATAGGTGTTCGTGGATCAGCTTCCCCGACAGGACATATCAATGTTGTTTCTTGCATTATCCTACTCATACTCTGAACAATGCTGATCTTACATTAACGATACATGTCCTTTTTGATATGATGCAGTGTCCCTACAGTTACTGCCCTTTGTAATCACACCACCTTTGCCAAAAACAGGGAAGCACAACTGGTTCCTCGCTCGATCAGGCGACGACAAAAGACGGATGATCATTCGGACACATGAGCCGGAAAATTTATATTGCAAAAACCCCACTGTATACAAGCACCGTGAAATACGTGAGTATCCGGACAGTGGTTGTTACGTCTATGTGCAGGATACCAGCTTGTTGGGGCCATCAGGATTTTTTAGTAGGAGGCGGATAAACAGCCTTGGTTCACACTCTCTGTTTCTCGGACTCAATTATCTGATTAACCAGGAGATCACCGTTGGCAAGGACCTTGATGGCAGAGAGGCTCTGTTTGCTATGGAAAACTGTGTCTACACGGCGAGCCCTAGGAGTTCAGGAGCAAACTCCCCTGATTATCAACGATGCAGCCTGCAGCCAAAAGAAGGTGAGAATGACAAAGGCATCCGGATTAACTTTGATCCTTGGATGTCTCAATTATGACAGGCAATGATGTGGTTCAAGCCGTTGGGTTGATAGGTAATTGGGCTGTTGCATCGAAAGGGTGGAGTACTGGTGTCTCCGGATCACTGAGCGCTGAAGCAGGACTGCAAATTATGATGGTGTTGGATCATCTCTTCGAATGACTTTGTTGTCTTTGCTGCTGGTTCTGGATGGGTAGTTCTTTCTTTTGTTATGCATATTCCTTGTCATTTCGTCATCCTCGTCTATGTCACTCTTACTATGTAATAGTTGCTTCTGTTTAGAATGTCATTCTCGTCTGGATCATGAGAGTCCGAGCGCTGCAGATGGGTGCGTTTTGGTGGTGTAGCAAGACTTCTTACGAACTATCATGTCTTGCTGTTTATGTCAGTAGTAGTCACTAGTCAGTGTTTGAATGTTGTATATATCATTGTTTCGAACTGTTTATTGTCTCGAACTACTGGTGGGCTAAATGAGGGCATCACCATTCTCCAGTGTTTAGAGTATATCTCCTTTTTTCAAGTTATATAATTTGAGCTCGGTGTCTTTTCAATGACGTACACTTGTTTGGGCCAGTGAGGTGTCGTAGAATATGGGCCGAGTAGTAACGCAATGCCAAACAGGTCAATTATGACTCTCAGGCCGGGCTCTCAAAAGATCCTGGAAAAAAAGGTCGGGCTCTCCAAAAAAGAAAGAATAAGGACTCTTAGGCCGACATGTGGGCGCCACCGGTGTTTTCGTGCGCTTGCGTGCCGAGAGCATATTGGCGCATGCTCGAAATTCATACTACCTTTTCATCCCCAGTCTCCTGCCCCTCCGCACCCCTGGAATCTTGATTCCTACTCTAGTTCCCCCAAATCCCCCTCTTGTACTCCTTGTACTCAAGCGCACTATCATGTCGCCGGTCAACACGGATCTCCGAGCCAGAGATCCTGAGGTCTGTCCTGCCTTTGGTCGCTGCGTGCTGTCGCTCAACAGTGGCATGGCGGCGCTTGACGACCAGTTTGCTGGCAAAGTGCTGATGGTAACCATCAACGGTGACCGGCCTCCCGTCTTGCCGGATGACCTTGTCAAAGCTCTTGGCATTGCGCACGGCGTCCAAATAAGTGACTTGCTCGTCGAAGTCTGTCCGCCACCGGCTGATTTCTTCGTCAGGTTCCGGACAACTTTTGACTGCAGTCGTGTGTTCGAATCTTCCCGGTGTTTGTTCTTCGATGGCGTGCTGGTGAGCTTTGATCAGTGGCACCCAGGATGGGGCTCGGTGCCCTCTGAGCTTGAGTTTTTAACAAAGCTTACCTTCCACGGCATGCCTCGACGTGTTTGGAATAGCGAGTCCATGAACGAGCTTATCAACGACCTTGGAGGTGAGCTCGTAAGTATGTTTGTTCCTCCAGACAGCTGGGCTCTGACGGTTATGGCATGGATGAAGAAGCCGTCCACCATACCGAAGGTGATTGGTGTTGACATACCGGTGGAGGAACCGGGGTTGTACTATTCTTTGCCACCAAGGCCGCTGCAGACCATGTTAGGGATGTACCTGTATCGAGTGTCCGTGCATGTTGAAGAAGTGGTCAATCCATGAATCGAAGTCCTGCCGCCGCCGCTGGTGCCAGGGTCCATCGACGACGTCCATTACAAGAGTCAACATGAGACTTTCCATGTGTTGCTCAGAACGATGGATGGCACAGGGCCTACTCCATCGCGCGGAGGAGGCCACTGCTTCTTTGGGAGAAGAGGCAGGGCTGGCTGCCTGGATGTGCTCTAATTTGAGGTAACAACTGAATCTTGTCAGATACTAGTTAAATCCGAGCTATGGGTGTGAAGCACTGATATGCCAGTACATTTGATTGTGACCTGTTCTAATTTTGTACCTGAACTATTTTTAGAAAGGGTTGTACGTCAACTTAATGTGCTAGCAAAACTTATTGTGTTGCCTGTCTGTTTTCTTTGCACAACATTCAAGATATTTCCCCGTCATTGATAAAGACGATGAACTGTTATGTACGACTTCGTTGGTTTCAACATAGCCCTTCCCGTAGCGATCCACTGCTTCCATCCTGATTGTGCCGCCTGCATGAAATTTTTGTATGCAGGTTCAGTGTGCTATGATGTTCTATATGATTGTGTCAACTATATAAGTTTTTACTGAGCATCAGCAATGCATATGGCTGAAAGATGTATTTACGAGCATCGACCGATGGGTCTCTCTCTATCTCTCTCTCTCTCTCTCTCTCTCTCTCTCTCTCTCACACACACACACACACACAACCACACGCACACGCACACACGCACAAGTGGGACCCGTTGAATTATTTATTTGCTCATGACATCTTTTAATTAGGTTCCACCGTAATTTAACTTTTTTCTTAAGTTATTAATTGAGCTAAGTGACTTCAAAAAGTTGTACAGAAGCCTTGTTTGGGCCTTTCCGGCGTCGCTGAATGTGGGCTGAGTAACCATGTTAGGTTGTACTGTACTACACATGCCTTTTTTTCAACATTAGCAATGCAACTGGGCCGACAGTTATACACAATATCCGGGTCAACTTGTTATTCTCCGCCCCGCTGGGCTGCAAACTTTCCTAGAAGGTATGCATTAGGCTTAACAAGAAAATGAACTTTAAGAAATAATAAATGGGATGTAATTATAATAACTGGGCAGTAACTATGCACCAAACACGTAATTAGTTTAAAAAATATATTATTTTTGGAATTTGAAAATTTTAATTTCATTACTTGTTGCGCGTGCAATATTTCGTTGGATTTTAACGTAATACAACTTTATTTTGAAATTATATTTAACCTGAGTAGAAATTTCAAATAAAAATATTTCGGATCCCATCAAAATGTGGGAATTTATTTTGAATTCTGTTTTCAGCGGTTGTTTGAAATTATTAATCGTTGTCCTAGCTAGAAGTTGGACTGTACTTTTAACAAACTGTAAATGGGCTGTACTAAGTTCCATTAGAATTAAAGAATGGGCTGTACATTCTTACAAATCGCAAATGGGCTATATGTTCTCTGCCAAATCCGAGCTGTGGGCCTACTAAGTTGACGCGTACCAAGGGCTTTGTCTTTGCTCAAAAAAAACCAAGGGCTTTGTCAACTTAGTCAATATAAACGATTCTACCTACAGTGATCGCACGATGTCCATCCAACGGCCGTAGTGCTTCTTCAACCTCTGGTCTTCTTGCTCCAGCCGCCCAAACCAGCGCCGGTCGTGCCGCATGCTCCTACCTCCCGTGGCCGGCTATGCTGCCGCGGAGGCCTCACCGCCCCCTACTATTCCCACCGCTGGCCAGGCCCTGCGGCGACGGAAGCCTCACACTGCAGCCGAACCAGTGAACCCTCGTACTCCTCTTTGTGCGGGCTTCCATTGCTGCGTCTTCCCCGGCTCCCTGTCGTCCCCTTCCTAGGCCTCGTCGTCGTCCACCGCCGTGGTGCTCTCGGCGCGGCTTGGTCAACATAGTCAAGGAACGGCTTCCATCGGACGTGGACTGTACGTGGAGAGGCTGACAGCTGGGTCCACGACCGCAGCAAGGAAGTGCCTCCTTATTATGAGGAAAATAATGATTCCTCCACCTGACAGCTGGGACCCACCGGACGGGCCACTGTATTTCGCGAAAAACACATTTCCCCCTCACTGCTGGGACCCACCAGCTACATCTTCACACGCAAGGAAGTGCGTTTGGAAAAAACGATTCACCCCCCTGACAGCTGGGACCCAACAGTTACATCTTCGCATGCAAGGAAGTGCGTCCGGAAAAAAAACTGATTCGCCCCCCTGACTGCTGGGACCCACCAGCCACACCTTCGCATGCAAGGAAGTGCGTCCGGGCAAAAAAACGATTCGCCCACTTACTGCTAGGACCCACCAGCTACATCTTCGCATGCAAGGAAGTGCTTGAAAGTCAGGACCCACCTGGTCGAAGCATACGTAGCGTTGTCATTCTGGTCGCGAATGTGTACATACATGCTGGTGGATGTAGAGGCGCGCACGTGTCGTAGTAGAGGCGTGCACGTAGCATGTACACGTATGTACAGCGGCCAGGGTGCAAGAAAGAAAATACGGCCACGTATGTGTACATATGGGCGGGGTCTCGAACGTCTACTCGCGCATATATACGTACGGACAGGGCTCGTGTACATGGCTGGGTCAAAACGGAGAAATAGTTTCATCGTCGTGTTCATAGGGAGCCAACCGGCTGGGTCGGAACGGAATGCGGGGTCGTGTTCATTGGGAGGGCTTGGACGGAACAGGCAATGGAAACGAGGCCTGGCGTACCACGGAATGGAGGAAACGGACCTCCTACGGTCGAAACGAGGGTCCTATTGATCGGGAGGGGTGTGGCGTACCGCAAAACGGAGGAAATAGACCTCCTACGGTCGAAACGGGGGTCCTGTTGATCGGGAGGGGTGTGGTGTACCGCAAAATAGACGAAACAGACTTGTGTTGGAGCGCTACGGTCGAAACGGGGGTCCTGTTCATCGGGAGGGGTGTGGCGTACCGCAAAACTGGACTCCACGGGATACTGTTCATCTCCACCGTCGACCTCCTCCAGCCTCCACGGGCTACTGTTCATCCACCGTCTACCTCCTCCAGCCTCCACCTACGACTGTTCATCCACGGGCTCCTGTTCATCCAGCCTCCACCGCGCGTTACTCCACCGGCAATTGTTCAACCACCCCTCTCCAGGGGCTCCTGTTCAACCACCCCTCCATGGGCTACTATTCATCCACCCCTCCACCATCCACTGTTCATCCACCCCTCCACGGGGTCGTCCTGTTCATCCAGCCCTCCACGGGGTCCTCTTCATCCAGCCCCAACCAGCTCGATCGATCGGGGTCTTGTTCATCCAGAGGCAACGCCAGGGTTCTGTTCATCCACTCCCACCGCTCACTGTTCATCCAACCCCCCACCCCCCACCCCCGCAACGCTCACTGTTCATCCAGAGAGGCAACATCGATCGGCTTCAGTTAGCAGCAGTGGCGAAGGAATCGATCGCTCGGGTTCAGTAACGCGTAGCCTGCAGTGCAATCGCTCGGGTTCAATTAGAGCCCAACGCCTCGCTCGGGTTCAGTTAGAGCCAACGCCTCTCGCACACACGCGCGTACATGTACGAGAGAAACGCGCATCACTCGGCCCCCGACCTCCCTCCATAACCGGGAACTCCCCGAAATTTTCCTCCCCCTCGCTTCTACCACGGTTTTTTCCGTCATGGACGGCCCAAAGAATGTCATGCAGCTGCGTCTCCAGCCCGCCTAGGATGAAAAGCCCATTTTCGGTCATGATTTTTTGACATAGAAGTAGGAGCCCACCACATCTATGATGATACCGGGTTTTGTCATAATTATCGTCATAGAAGTGTCATATGCATGATAGGAAAAAAATTCGTTCGGCCCAAAATGTCACGGATGTGTCTTTTTTCGTAGTGATATCTACTGCTTCATAATCTCGAAAATATATACCGCCTTGTAGGTTTTAATATTAGATAGCACACGATTAGTATGTGCGGACCGTGTGCGATGTCTGTTACTCCCGCTCTGCTGCAGTCCCTTGATTCAAATTTTCAGTATCCCCGACATTTTACTCCCGCCTCTGCATCCCTCGCAATCTCAAAAATATCAGCTCACCCTTGATTCAAATTTTTAGTTGCCCCGTCATTTTCCTCCCGCCTCTGCATCCCTCGCAATCTCAAAAATATCTACTCGCCCTTGATCCAAATTTTTAGTAGCCCCGCCTTGTTACTCCCGCCTAGTAAAATTTTCAGTTGCTGCAGTATTTCCTCAAACACCACCTTGCCCCCCCCTCCACACACACCACACACTCCGCAAAACCTCCGCTCATACAGACACACACCACCCTCCCACGTTGAAACCATTGGTAGGTCGCTGCCGCCTCCATCCTCAACCTCTGCCTATGTGCCGAGGAGCTCGAGGAGCTAATGTCAAAAAAGAGGTTTATCGTAGCCTCTTTGCCCGACGCCGGTGAGGTGGCCGCCAAGTTTTCCCCGTCGTCCTCCGCGGGCTCTTTATCGACCCGCCGTCGTCGGTCGCCTGATCTGCCTGCCACCGCGCCCCTACGCTGGTTTGAGGACTTCCCCGTCCTCCCTCGAGCCCGGCCGCCGACGAGGTCCTACCTCGGGGTCCGGCAGCATCAGTGGGGGACATGGGTCGCTGAGATTACGGATCAGGAGACCCACACCCTTCGGTGGCTCGGTAGCTTCCACACGGCCGAGCTCGTAGCCATGGAGTACGACTGCTGGCAGGTCCGCTACCATGGCGTGGTGGCTAGGCTCAATTTACCTTTCGGCACATGTCCGGTCGACCTCATTCCGCCAGAGCCAGGGGTGGTGAGCTCGGCTATGGCATGAGAGGACCCGAGGCGTGGGAGCGCCTCGAGGCGAAGGCCTCCGATGAGGCCTACATGCAAGAACCCCGCCGGGAGCACCCGGAGCTCGTGGAGGCGGAGCGGGTGATCTTTGCCGGTGCAAAGGGCGGCGAGGTTATCATGCTCTCCTCCAATGACGAGGTCAAAGGCGGCGAGGACGAAGGCGCAGAGGGCGTCGAGGTGGGCAGCAAGGACGAGGAGATCGACGTCGACGAGTGGAGGAGTGTCTTCCCCAATGACCACGACGACGGCACCGGCCCGGACCCGGCTTGCGGCAACTGTACTTGACGAGGAAGGATTGGCTCGACCTCCACTTCGACTGTAAGTAGTTTAGATTAGCTTAAATTTATGTTTATGTCGGTTATGCAAAACTATCTATGTTTAGGTTTGAATGCATCCTACTTTCGGTTGAACCTTCTTTGAACTTGATCAAATTGAAGTTTACAACGTTAAGTTTAGGGGATCAACCAAAAACGACCAAAGATTGTTGGAGTATATATATCCACAAAGGGTTTTAGTCCGTTAACTTTCAAAGGATCGGCTAGAGATGGCCTTATGCCTTGTTTATTTTAGTTATTCACAATGTGATGCTTTATATGTGCAACTATTTGTCGTGCAGTTCAATTTCATCAATAATAGCTTCAACAATACCACTATGAATTACGATATTTGATTGTTGTTAAGGATGTTGCAGTTAACATGCCTTTTCATTTTTTTAACAACAACTAATGTACTTTAGACCTGCACAATACCAGTTTGAATGACTATTTGCTTGTTTTTAAATGTTATGCATGATGCAGTTAACACACCTTACCACTTCTTATTTTGCTTAACTAGTGTGCTTAAGCTTGCACACTGAAGCTATCATTTGTAGATTATGTTGTCCCGGTAGCTGGTACCATATATCATGGGGGCTAATAAGGGATTAATCATCCAATCGGAAATTACACTGAATATATCTGTAACCGATTTATCAGTAGGTTAACTAGGGTCATATTTAATATATATGAGGCTACATAGCAACATGCATTGTACCGAATGACTAAATATGCAATCCCAGGCTACATAGCAACAAGGAAGAGTGTTACCTTAATGTTCTGATGATGTCTAGATATACATGTAATAAAATCTTATATAATGGGATGGAGGGAGTGTTGTACTACATCATTTTGCAATTATTGTTTAGCTTCTAATATTAACTTGGTGCTTTTAGGTACATAAGTCATTGCCAAAGATCCACACTTCGACCCTTTCTGCGTATGGGGCAATGAGATATTCATGAACCAGCATCAAGTGAGGAAACTGATAAAGATTGTTATTAAAATGGGTCAAAATATTTCAACCGAACTATTTGTTTACACTTCATGCAAGACAACAGTGAACTGCAGGATGGTAAGTAAGAACATTGTAGCCTTCTTTTTACTGGATGTAATGAGTTGTGTTAGATGACAATATCTGAATCTTTTTTCCTTTGCAGTGGATCCTGAAGTAGTTTACTCAAGATTACCTCTCAAACTATATGGTTGCCGCCCGGCCATCACAAGGGGTTGGACTAGAGTCATGCGTGCCTTCTACATCGAGGAGGGCACAATAGGGCCATTCCGATTCACCTTGTTCAGCAACCAGAATGTGTGTCACCTCTTTCTTTACCATATGTAATAGTACAGGTATAAAACCCTGGTTCATCATTCTTTATTTGGTGCTTATGTAATTCTTAAACATATGTACCTGTGAATCGAATAATGCATTGGTTGTTTGAACCTGACGGATATGAGTAAAGCTATAGCCTACTTTCAAGTTCAAATTAGGTACAATTTTAGATAGCAGCAATTAAATTAGGGCAAAATTATGGTGTGTTGGTCATTACGGCGCACACGGTCAATAAAGCACAGCGTGTGCGATATACATCATAATCCAACACGGTTCATGGAGAGAAAACATGTGTAACAATGCACACAGTTGCCATTTGCAAAGCGTGTGTGACGTCAGACACTATCACATACGGTGCAGGAAAACTAAATGTGTGTGATTGTCTACTTACCGTACATGGTTTATAATCATGAACTATTTGTGATGTGCCAGGCATCGTAAACATAGAGCCAGTTTGGTACGTGCCTGGAATCTGCCTAGTTTTAGGTAAAACCACAAAACTCTGACTGCGATGGTAATGCGAGCACAAACGAGTAGCAAGGATGAAGCTTTTGTGATATTCGAGTTATCGCAAACAGTTATATAGGGACAACTGTATGCACCAAGGCTCCCTATCCCCGACGGTTTCTGGGTCGTGTGGGAAGGACCCCCCCTATCACCCACACTCACTTGGCGACGGTTCCAAATGTCATCGCGGAAAGGGGTTAAAAACCGTTTGTATAGCACATCGCTGTACCAGTGCCTCCTTTTAATAGAGAATCGGAACAAAGCATTAACACATAGTGAATACATGAAATCCTCAAACTACGGTCATCATCGGAAAGTATCCCAATTACTGTCACCCTGGGGTTTACGGATCATAACATGTAACAGGTGCATATGGCTTGCAAGATCAGATCTAGAATATAGATATAATGGTGAAAACATAAATAGTTAAAATCTGAAATCATGGCACTCGGGCCCTAGTGACAAGCATTAAGCATAGCAAAGTCATAGCAAGATCAATCTCAGAACATAGTGGATACTAGGGATCAAGCCCTAACAAAACTAACTCGATTACATGATGAATCTCATCCAACTCTTCACCGACCAGTGAGCCTACGAAGGAATTACTCACTCCCTGTGGGGATCATCATGGAATTGGTGATGAAGGAGGGTTGGTGATGAGAAGACCGAAGATCCCCCTCTACGGAGCCCCGAATGGGCTCCAGATCTGGCCTCCTGATAAAGAACATGAGGTGGCGGTGGCTCCATATCGTAAAACATGATGAAACTTCCTCTCCCGTTTTTTCTTAAAAAATAGGATTTTATAGCATCGGGATTAGGGTCACTGGAGCCCCGAGGGCCCCACCACCCACCAGGGTGCGCCAGAGGGGGTGGCACGCCCTAGTGTCTTGTGGACAACCAAGGCCCCCCTCAAGTGGTTCTTGGTTCCAGTATTTTTCATTTATTGGGAACTAATTCTCCAAAAAGTTTCATCCAAATCTGAGAACTTTTATTTCTTCACAAAAACAACACCATGGTAGTTCTGTTGAAAACCGTGTCAGTTTGGGTTAGTTTCATTCAAATCATGCAAATTAGAGTCCAAAACAAGAGCAAAAATGTTAGGAAAAGTAGATACAATGGAGAAGTATCAATCACATGTTATTGTGAGGGTTGAAGTTCTAGCTGTGCTTCCTTTAAGTGCTGCTTTGGTTCAATTCATTGACAGCATGGTGTCGCTTTGTTACAAGGTTTTGACAATCGATTGGCTCTGACTGTCGATGATCTGCTAACAGTTCCTTGGGCTTCACCATAGATCAGCATAGTGAACCATCGTGTACACAAGAGGGTGCCGAAGATGGATGATCTTCTAAGGGGCCAAACATATGGACGAAGTTTAGCGTGGGGCTAGAGATTTTTAATTAAGTCTCTTGTTTCACACACCCTAAAACTTAATCTTGTACCAAGAATCATCGTCTAAATTGTGGATGTAGGTAGCTCACATTATTTGTTAAAACTGATTAACCACATGAATAAAATTTTGCCAAAACCGATTAGAAGATGTCTAACTTGGTTTTGCTGGGTATGCATATGATGTGGTATAGCCTTCGTCATGATAATGAGTTTATGTATGAGATTGTTATATGTTATAATGTTAAGTGGCCTACGCGTAATTGCATGATGATTGGAGCCATGAGATTGCCATGTTAATTTAAAATTCGTAGAGATAGCCAACATGTTACAGGTAACGATGCCAAACATACACGGAGGACCCCGACGAGGAGAAGGTGTACATAGCGTGGGACGAGGACCTATAATTTTGTGCCATGATAGAATTTCTGAATTTGGTGCCACGACAACATTTTCTGAATGGTCGCCGCGGCAACATTTTATGAAATTGCCACCATGGCAGTGTTTTTGAAATGGTAGCCACGGCAACAAAATATTGGCCGTCGCGATGCTTCAACTAGAGATTGAAGATGATCACGAGATCCCCGACGCCCAAGGCTATACCATATCATGATTTTATGAAGTGCCTGAGATGTTTATCCCTTTGTTGTTTGCACACTTTGATTGTGCAACATTCAATTATTAGGGTGATGTTGCATGATTAATATAAAGTTAAAAGGTGCTCTTCCCAATGTTGCAACCATCTATAACACCTAGTGTTTCAGAGTGCCTTATGTCCACATGAGTACAAACGGACGTGAGGGATAAGACAAGACTAGTCAGACCATGTCAGCGGATAGCACTCGGTTGTCTTGAAGTTCTAGAAGAATCGTCCCGAGGTCGGAGCACAAAGCATCAAAAGATGAACAAGAATCATATAGTGATATGATCGGCAAAAATTTTCCCACCGGTCAAAATTCTCGTCATATGTGATGTCCACATCAATGGACGAGAACTAGATTTGGATCTTGAATCACTCACTATCAATTATGAGAGATATTGATTTGAGTAGAAGCACAATTATGTATTAATTTAGTCTAATCACTAGTAAAAATTAATTATGAACAATGTCTATGTGTAGTTTGCATTGTAGTTGTAGAATTATGGCTCACATTTCCACCTTTGTTATTCGAATTGATTAGTTATTTATCTCGTTGAATCTTTATGGCTGAGAGGATCGTCCTTTATAATGATGCAACTTGTGTTCAGATTTTTCCCAAACATAAGAGATGTTACTTACAAGGAACAAATCAAAACAGTAGTAATTAACACTTGTATAAATTGATAATGTCGTTTGTCATTTTCTTGGCACAATTTTGCTTGTGATAGTTAAATTTGTGTTACAAATGAAGTTATTCTTTTGAGTTCCTGACGGGAAAATTAACTCGTGTTGTGATTTTACCGAAAGCAAGCGGCCGGCTCAGCTAACACACACACACATGCATGCAGTGGTCTAAAATTTGTCTTTACAATCTTGCTAGAGCACGTCTAGATGTGCTCTAAGCATTGCACATCTAATCCCATGTCATTGATTTTACGCTAAGATTCATGCAAGCATTTTCTTGTCCTTTTTCATTTTCTTTCTAGTTTAATTGAGTCACTTAGATGTGCAGGACCTAACATATACTCGTAGGATAATCATGTGGGTAGACAACACATTTAATTCTAGCTCTCACACATGTGTATGTGCGTTTATTCGTGGTTTCAAAATTTTAAAAAGTCATATCTTTCAAACCACGCGTGCAAATTCATATCTATTTGCACCTTTGGAATCCTCGCGACGAGATGTTTGAAACTAGACCCGTATGGATATGTTCTGGCAAAAAAAATTGATGCCAACTTTGGTGCCATATTGTGCAACTCTATTACTATATGGTCCAATTTTACTACTGCATGGTGCAACTTTTTTTAAACCCAATTTTTGGAGTTACATGATCTAACTTCCTATGAGGTTGCAACCTAGCAACCATGACAACTAACTTTTTGTGATGTGCAACTAGTCTACTGTCCCGGCCAACTACCTAGTAGTCGATGTGCACCCTCCTCCCTACCTGTGGATGTAGCCCAAATGATGCAGAGGCACTACACCAAACATATTGAGGCAGAGAAGATGAACATAAACATATGCCCTAAGATAAAAAAAAGGTTGAGAAGCTAACTGATTGAACAAACACATGCTATGTGAAGGGGTTGAAGATGGAGTGTTTCAGGTCGGAGACAGAGGAGTAGACTATCTTGTGGACTGGCACACTAGTGAGTGCAGTTGTAAGAGGTGGCAGAAGGGTGTCACACCATGTGTTTATGCTATAGCATGTGTTGGGCATGAGAGAGGGGATCCCCTTGCATTGGTTGACCAATGCTATGTCGGTAACATGTTCAAGAAGGCATACAATAGCATTATCTATCCATGCAGATACAAGACAAATGGGAGAAGATGAATGGGCCACCAGTTCTGCCAGCATCCTACACCAAAATAGTGGGAACGCCATGCTAGAGTAGAAGAAAAGCACCGGAGGAAGTGGTTTGCAGTAATGGTGGTAAGGAAATGTCAAGGCATGGTGTGATCATGCACCGTAATTATTGTGGAGAGACATATCACAACATTAAAGGATGCAAATACCTCAAGGCTGGAGTGCCTCCTCCAAATATGAAAGCACCACCACCACCACAAGGAAATGATCAAGCACTGATGCGTCTCCAATGTATCTATAATTTATGTAGTATTTCATGCCATGTTAGCAATAATTGTATATGGCCTTGGTGCACTTTTATATGAATTTTCTGTAATTTTCATGGACTAACATATTAACCTAGTGCCCAGTGCAAGTTGTTGTTTTCTGCTTGTTTTTTGGTTCTCCAGAAAATCCATACCAAACAAAGTCCAAATGTGACGAAACTTTTTGATGATTTTTTTTAACATAAGAAACCCCTGAAGCTTCATGGGAGGACCAGAATACCCACGAGGCGGTGACAAGGTAACCCGGCACGTCCAGGGGATGGTCGTGTGTTGTTGCCTTGTGGGTCCCTCGTAACTCCTTTTCGTGTGATTTCAACGCTGAAAGTTCTTATAAATAGACAAACCCCAGAAATAAACCTAGAACTTCTACTTTGCCATTGCAACCCTCTGTTCCAAAGAGATCCCATCCAGAGGCCTTTTCCGGCACCCTGTCGGAGGGGAAAATCTTCACCGGAGGCCATCTTCATCATTCCGGCGGTCTCCATGATGACGAGGGGGTAGTTCACCCCTGGGTCTGAGGGTATGCACCAGTAGCTATGTGTTTGATCTCTCGCTCTCTCTCTCTCTCATGTTCTTGATTTGACACGATCTTGATGTACCGTGAGCTTTGTTAATATAGTTGGATCATATGGTGTTTTCCCCCTCTCTATCTTGTTGTGATGAATTGAGTCTTTCCCTTTGAGGTTTCAATATTATCGGATTGAATATTTTTGGATTTGAGAACACTTGATATATGTCTTGCATGTGGATACCCATGGTGAAAATGGGGTGTTCTATTGATTCACTTGATATATGTTTTGGCAATCAACTTGCGAATTCCCGCGGTAACATTGGGGTAATCTAGGCATAGAGGTTGATGCACGTTTTTGTCCTACTTTCTCCGGTATAAACTTTGGGGCACTCTTTGAAGTTCTTTGTGTTGGTTTGAATATTATGAATCTGAACTTGTTGATGCATATTGTATAATTGACTCATGGATACTTGTGGTGATGTTGGAGTATCCAGGTGACATAAGAGTTGATTGATGTGTATCATATGGTTCTATTATAGTATGAACTCTAGGGCTTTTTGTGACACTTATAGGAATAGATCAATAAATTGATCGGAAAGGATAACTTTGAGGTGGTTTGCTACCTACAACTTCTTATTATTTTTTCCGCTTGATAAGAACTTTGGAGTGATTCTTTGTCGCACATTGAGGGATAGTTATATGATTAAATCATGTTAGGACCGTTGAGAGATTGCACTAGTGAAAGTATGAACACTAGGCCTTGTTTTCAACCATTGCTATATTGTTTGTGCATTGTTTTATCACTTGCTACCTTGCTATTTTTAAATTTTTAGTTTACAAAACACTACTAGGGAAAACCTTATACACAGAGGTATAGCAGTAGCGCTGGTTAAAACTAGGCACTACTGCTACTTTGAGAGTTTTGGCTTAATTATTTCATTTACATCTGTTCATAATGCTGAGAAGTGGACGTTGGTCTCCGTTTATGGGCCATGTGAAGGAGAACGCAGAGATTTGTTCATGCATTGGTTGTACCATCTTCAGATTCCCAATGCTGAGCATTGGCTGTTACTAGGGGATTTCAACTTTATTCGATCCTTAGATAACAGAAACTTGCCTGGTGGGGATGTTAATAACATCTTTCTTTTTAATGAGATCATTGGACATTTAGGGCTTTTGGAATTACCTTTGAAGGGTCGGCGCTTCACTTGGTCCAACATGCAGGAAAACCCGCTGTTGGAATAGTTGGATTGGTTTTTCACAACTTCAGACTAGATCTCTTTTTATCCGAATACAGTGGTTCTACCCTTGGCCAAAACCTCTTCAGACCATGTCCCCTGTGTCGTCTCCATTGACACCAACATACCGGCTACGCGGGTGTTTCGCTTTGAAAACTTTTGGGTTGATATGCCTGGCTTCTTTGAGTGTGTTATGCAGTCCTGGAATGCACCAGTTTTTGCTGACTTGACAGCAACTACGCTCATTTCTAGGAAATTCAAGCGTCTCAGGAAGGATCTTAGGAGATGGAGCAAAAACTTGTCTTATATCAAAAAGGCTCACTCTGGAATGTAATAAGGTTATTTTATTCTTTGATGATCTTGAAGAAAGGAGGCCTCTCACCCCTCCTGAGTTTAATTTCAGAAAGATTGTGAAGCTGCATTATGAGGAGCTCTTGAGGATCCACTATATCTATTGGAAGCAGTGTTGCACAATCCGTTATATTAAGGTGGGGGAGGAGAACTCAAAGTTCTTCCATGCTATGGCTTCAGAACGAATGAGAAAAAATTCTATAGCCAGCCTCACTGTGGAGGGAGGTGTTCCTATGTCTGATCATCAGCAAATGGCGGGAATTCTATGGACCTCTTTTAAAAGTAGAATGGGCCAAGCCCGGGGCATCTCCATGGGCTTTGATCTTCACAGCTTAATTCAGCCTGTGCCTGATTTGGATCATCTTTCCTGCCCTTTTTCTGCCGAGGAGATTGCCAAGGTTTTAAAAGAGTTACCTGTGGATCGGGCACCTGGGCCTGGCGGCTTCAATGGTCTCTTTGTCATACAATGCTGGTCTATCATCGATCCCGATTTTCTCAGATTAATCAAAGATTTCTACAAAGGGAAATTATCTTTGGAGAACATAAATGGGTCTTTGATTACTCTCATTCCAAAAATGCTCTCACCCGAAATCCCTAATGATTTCAGGCCCATTTCTTTAACCAACACTTGTCTCAAATTTTTGACAAAGCTTCTGGCCAACTGATTGTAACGAGTAATCCTCAGATGCATCCACAAGAACCAATATGGATTCCTCAAGAGTCATTCTATCCAGGACTGCCTGGCTTGGACTTTTGAATACATTCACCAGTGCAAGCAATCTAAAAGACCCATTGCTATCCTTAAGATTGACTTTGCCAAAGCATTTGATACAATTGAGCATGAGGTTATCTTACAAATGCTTCGATTCAAAGGGTTTAATGACAGGTGGATCTCCTGGATCAATGAAATTCTTTCATCTGGAAGGTCTTCTGTTCTGTTAAATGGTGTCCCAGGCAAGCAGTTTAAATGTAAGTGTGGTGTCAGACAGGGTGATCCATTATCCCCTCTGCTTTTTGTTTTGGTTGTGGATCTGCTCCAATCTGTGGTTAATGATATGTTTGCTCGAGGAGTCATCACATTGCCTATTCCTTCTAATGATCCAGACTATCCCGTTATTCAATATGTTGATGACACTATTGTCATCCTGCCTACTATTGAAGAACAGTTGGTGGCAATGAAAAACATGCTCCTCACTTTCCAGACATCCACTGGCCTGAAGGTGAACTTTAGCAAATCTTCCCTGATTCCTTTGAACATGGATGATGAGATGGCCACTAGATTGGCTGCAGTCCTGGGTTGTAAGATTGGCAGCAGTCCTTTTACATATCTGGGCCTACCAATGGGCACCACAAGACCAAGGATTATTGACTTTATGCCTATGGTTGACAGAGTTGAAAGAAGACTTTCTTGCAGTTCTTCAATGCTTAATCAAGGATCTAGGCTACAACTTCTTGTTTCTGTCCTGACATCTATGCCAATTTATTTTCTTTGCTCTTTGAATATCCCCCCTGGGATTATTAAACAACTAGACAGAATCTTCAGGCAGTGTCTTTGGAGAGGTAACAGTGACACCCCAAAACAATCCCTAGCTGCTTGGAATTTGGTTTGTATGCCAAAGGAAAAAGGCGGTTTTGGTATCACCAACCTTAATATCCAAAACCAGGGGCTCCTTATCAAGCATCTGCAAAACTTCTATAATAAGGTGGACATTCCTTGGTTTTCCTTAATTTGGAATTCATACTATGATGGGGTGGTGCCTCAAGCTACTGTGATGACTAGATCTTTTTGGTGGAGGGATGTTTTCAAGCTTTCGGACACCTACAAAGCGGTTACCTCAGCCAAGGTTAACATGGGGGACTCTGTCATGTTCTGGTTAGATGCTTGGCATATTGGCGGCTCCACAATCCCCTTGTTCAGAAGGCTACCTAGATTGTTTTCCTTTGTTAAGGATGATAAAGCTGCTGCTACATTCCTTAGCTCCACAGATCTTTTCTATTTGTTCTACCTGCCTATATCTCAAGAGGCTGCTGAGGAATTGAGATTGCTGGAAGATTGGATTTTACAACTACAAAGGGACCCTACTGCTGCTGATGTCTGGATTTGGGTAGGAAAATCTGGTTCTTACTCTGCCAAAAGCTTCTATAATATAATGCACTCTCACATGCCTATAATCCAGACATGCAAATGGCTCTGGAAGAGTGGGTGCACCATGAAAATTAAAGTTTTTGGTTGGTTGTTATTCTTTGATCGCCTCAACACCAAGGATATGCTTGTTAGAAAACATTGGAGGTTACCTGATGATGATAATGAATGTGTCATTTGCACTAGCCAGGATTATGAAGGCAGATTGCATCTTTTCATGAATTACACTTTCAGCCTGAGAGTCTGGAATTACTTGGGATTTGATTGGTCTGGTGGGGCTGATTTGCAGGATTGCATTTCTCATGCTAGGAGATCCTTCAGACCCACCTTCTTCTTTGAAGTTATGCTTACTGCTGCTTGGAACATTTGGATTTTGCGCAATGGTAGAACTTTTAGAGGAGAATCAGCCACCTTTGCTAGGTGGAAATGTAACTTTGTACATGATGTAACCTTATTATCTCATAGGTTAGCTAGCCCCACTAAGGATTCTCTCTTGGCTTGGGTTAACTCCCTACCTTAGTGTATAGGTAAGTTTGAGGTAGGTTCTTTTTAGTTTCTGTATATAAGTCTAACTGTAATTGTACTCTTTCTTTTTGTTGGGAATAAAAGGTTGTGGGGCTTTGCTCCATACTAGTTAGTAAAAAAACATAATTGGATCACATAACTATCCCTCAACGTGCAACAAAGAGTTAATCCAAAGTCACTAATAGCGGAAAACAAGCAAAGAGATTATTGTAGGGTACGAAACCACCTCAAAGTTATCCTTTCTGATCGATCTATTCAAGAGTCCATAGTAAAATAACATGAAGCTATTCTTTCCGTTTGATCTATCCTAGAGTTCGTACTAGAATAACACCTTAAGACACAAATCAACCAAAACCCTAATGTCACCTAGATACTCCAATGTCACCTCAAGTATCCGTGGGCATGATTATACGATATGCATCACACAATCTCAGATTCAACTATTCAACCAACACAAAGTACTTCAAAGAGTGCCCCAAAGTTTCTACCGGAGAGTCAAGACGAAAACGTGTGCCAACCCCTATGCATAAGTTCATAAGGTCACTGAACCCGCAAGTTGATCACCAAAACATATATCAACTAGATCACGTGAATATCCCATTGTCACCACAGATAAGCACATGCAAGACATACATCAAGTGTTCTCAAATCCTTAAAGACTCAATCCGATAAGATAACTTCAAAGGGAAAACTCAATCCATTACAAGAGAGTAGAGGGGGAGAAACATCATAAGATCCAACTATAATAGCAAAGCTCGAGATACATCAGGATCGTGCCAAATCAAGAACACAAGAGAGAGAGAGAGAGATCAAACACATAGCTACTGGTACATACCCTCAGCCCTGAGGGTGAACTACTCCCTCCTCGTCATGGAGAGCATCGGGATGATGAAGATGTCCACCGGTGAGAGATCCCCCCCTTCGGCAGGGTGCCGGAACAGGGTCCCGATTGGTTTTTGGTGGCTACAGAGGCTTGCGGCGGCGGAACTCCCGATCTATTGTGCTCCTGGATGTTTTCGGGGTATATGGACATATATAGGCAAAAGAAGTCGGTCAGGGGAGCCACGAGGGGCCCACGAGGGTGGGGGCACGCCCAGGGGGGTAGGGCACACATTGGACCCTCGTGGCTTCCTTGAAGCTTCCCTGACGTCTACTCCAAGTCTCCTGGATTGCTTTCGTTCCAAATATAACTCTCCCGAAGGTTTCATTCCGTTTGGACTCTGTTTGATATTCCTTTTCTGCGAAACACTAAAATAGGCAAAAAAACAGCAATATGGGTTGGGCCTCCGGTTAATAGGTTAGTCCCAAAAATAATATAAAAGTGTATAATAAAGCCCATTAAAGATCCAAAACAGGTAATATAATAGCATAGAACAATCAAAAATTATAGATACGTTGGAGACGTATCAGTAGCGCGTCTACGCAGAAAAGCGCTAGTACTATAATTCCCACACTATTGCAGGTAGGCTAGGAATAGTAGTAGCGAGCCTGTGTGAAACACGATGTTGCTAAGTTCGTTGTAGCAGCGCGTTTCTACGGTAGAGCTCTACTGCTAAGAAAAAGAAAATAAGTAGAAAAATAAATAGAAAAATAAATGAAAATGAAAGAAATAGAAAAAGGAGAAATGAAAAAAACAAAAGAAAAGAAAAAGGAAAACAGAGGAGAAAGGCATAGGAGTAGCGCTTGTTCTCACAAAGCGCTATAGCTACCTTAGCAGTAGCGCTTTTCTGTTCACGCGCTATAGCTAAGTTCCTTAGATAAAAGGAAAAGAAAAAGGAAAATAAATAGCTATTTCCTGTAGCAGTAGTGCGTTTTAGTGGAAAGCGCTATAGCTAATTTCTATTAGTGTTGCAAGTGTACTAGGTTCTTAATTTTTACTGGTTTTTAATTATGACTGTCGTGGAAAGGTCATGCCAGATGTCCTAGCAAAAGGACTTAGTCGTGGAGCCATCACAACTAGGAAGCTTAAAGGGGTTAAGTGGGACAAATGACACGGGGTTTATACTGGTTCGGCCCCTTGCGGTGAAGGTAAAAGCCTACGATCCAATTTTGGGTGGTATTGCTTATGTCTGGATTACCAGGGAGCGAATCCGCTTGACCTAGATTTCGATTTGTTGTTTCTTATCCTGAACCGCTATACAGAGGTCGACGCCCAGCGGCCCACAGAGTCCCAACCGGCTCATAAACAGTGTCCGGCTCGGTAACTATCTATTCTTTTCTTACAATATAGTCGTACATACATGGCAGTTTATCTCTACGGGCCTTAAGTCGCCTTTGGGCCTTAGGCCCTTAGCTGAATCACCATCTTCAAATATCTTCGTGGGCTTCATGATGAGTCGCCATAGGTATGACCCGGCCCCTCCTGGGCGGGTCACACCTAATAGTTATATCCCGAACAATGATAGAAATTTAGGACATAATTTGAATTGAGTTCTAGGGTTCATAATTTGAAATTTGTGTAGATTTTCTTGAAGTGTGAAACATTGAAGTGGTCATGATATATGAAAATTCCTCAATTGTGTTTGCTCATGTTTATCTACTGTTGTAGTTGCTCATGTACATGTTCTTAAGTGGTCATGTTATATGCAACATTGAAGTGGTTCGATTGTGCCCAAGTGGCCTTTTGTTGTTTCCAGGGAATGAAGCCGAGTGGCCTATGTTTTGCCGGAATGTTGATTCATTTCCCTTCCAGCAAATTTCAGGTGCTTGATTTGTCCACTTTTTAGCAAAGGTCATGCCGAAATTTTTCGTGAATTTTGGGATGACTTGTGCTACAAACTAGGACATATCGAGTGCCCGGGATTTGCCGCACCGGGAAGGAATCAACGTTCCTGCAAAACATAGGCCTTTTTTATGTCATTATTCATTTTATTAGGTCTAGAATTAATTGACTAGATCTAATCTTAGGAAACATGGCTAGCAACGATGAAGGACATGGTTCTGGTGATTGCGACGACGTCTACCTGGTGGCAAACGAATTTTTGAACCTTGCCGACGATCAACGCTTGTTGTTGCTAGGCCCACCTGTCACATCCGAGACCGACATTGAGACCGGCACTGAGACTGGCGTTGAGACCCAGACCGGCACTGATACCGGCAAAGCCATAGAACCGAAACCAAAGAGGAGATGTCAATGTCCAAACCAGCTCGTCACTACTAGACTAGTGGTCACGGAGGTGGACAACGACAATTTTGAGCCAAAAAGCCTGTGGAAGTGCACTCGTGCTACGGCAATCAAATAGGCTGCATCGTACGGACGTGCGCCACCATCAACGATGAGGCACTAAAGAAGGGAAACGTTTCTGTGTGGTGCGCCGGCACAACGCTCGGGTCGGTCGCTCGTGCGTTGTATGATAGAAATGCCCCTGGCCACTCGTTTTGTGGGTCCTAGCACCGCCCAGCCCTCCCAGCCTTATCTCCTCCCGCATCTTTCTTCCTCCATTTCTTTTTCCATCGCCAGTCATGGGAGCGACAGCCTATATCTTGCTCATCTCCTTCCTCTCTCTACTCCTCCCTCCCCTACCCCCGAGCTACAGAGGGCTATTGAGAGCACCCGCACCACACCCTTCGGAGCAGCTGCAAAGGGGGAAGTTGCACAACCAGAATGCGCTCATCACTATGGGTCACCCAGGTGAGCTCGTCGCCATGGCGTGCACGCCGTCGTTCTGGACTACTGCGACCGTACCTCCTGCTGATGCCTTCTTTTTTGGGGTAGGGGACGGCGAGCGAGGGGTGATGCAAGCAGCGGAGGACGGGGCTACAAGTGGGACGGCCACCACCAACCACTGATGTGATTCGCGGCGGAGCTACAACCATAGGTCGATGAAGTTGCAACCAGCAAAACAAGTGTTGGAACCGGCGATAGCCGTGTTGCGACGGCCACGGCGGCGACCCATCATTGTTGGAACCAACAATTTTTTGGGCTGGAAACAGCGATTTTTTTTGCTACGACCCCAGCAACGATGATTCATAGTTTTGCTGGAACGACAAGTACTTTTGCTGGAACCAATTTCTTTTTTTGTTGCAAGCATAATTTTTTTTTGTTATGACCGTTTTGATTTTTGCTAGAACAAACATCCATTATTTTTGTTACCATCGTCTTGGATTTTTTGCTGGAACTAGTGTATTTTTGTGCTACAACTGTTCTTCAATTTTGCTAGAACCAACCCACTTTTTTTGTTTGTGATTTTGACGATCGCGAGCGTGCCGATGGTGAGCGTTGATGGCGAGCGATGGACCCGTTGCCACCGGAGATGCTACCGTTGCTATCAGAGCTGCAATTAAAGGCCACATCTGTTGCACACGTGGAGTCAGAGACAAGTGCAGGCGATGACATGCAGCACTCGGCGGCGAGTGCGGTGACCGGCAACAAGGATATCCGGCGAGGGCCGCGAGGACGGCCGATGAGGTGCGGCAATCGAAGAGCGTGTGACCCGGCAAGACAAAGGGAGCGATGAGAGGCAGGGGGTCTATTTTTCATAAGTGCTCATGCGGCAGACAACTGCATCGATCGTACGTCTGCAGACAACTTAATTTGACGGCTGAAAGTGGACCGGCCGAACGATTAGGCCGGCGCGCCGGCGCCTATTAGTCACCCTAAAGAAAATACCAAATATGAAGCACTCCCTCTTAACCCTGTTGCACCAGGTATTCTTGTTCCCGGGTCAGGATGAAAAGAAATATACTGATCCAGATAAATACTGGGCAATGAAGAAGATAAGCAAACGCGCTATGACCAAGTTTAGCGATGCGTTGGCCGCCTGGAAAGTAAGGGTGAAACATCGGATCATCAACAAAAAGGAAACCTACTCCGAGATTGTAAAGGATAACCCGACAATCACGGAAGAGTAGTTTGAAATATTTAATGCGGCTTGCGATGCCGAAGCTGCCAAAGAAAAGTCAAAGTACATGAAGGGGCTTCAAGAGAGGAACATGGGGTTCCACCATCTCAGAAGCCGTGGTTACGCAGGGAAGAGGTCCATATGGGCCAAGGAGGATGCGGAACGCGAAAGTTGGGGCACCCTAGACCCCTTGGCAGAGTTCACCGTCCGGCAGGAGCGTGACGTCCTCAGGGCCTAGTACCATTGGGACCCAGTCAAGAACGTTTTCGAGACGGACCTGGTCACTACGGAGTTCATGAGACTGCTGGTAATTTTAGTTTCTGATCAATTCAACTGCATGTTTAGTCATATTTGTAAACGATCCTTTTTCCTTTTGTAGAGAGAGCAACACAGGATTGCGGCTGAAAGCCGCTCGCCGTCTGAGGCATTGGCGAGGCCGAAGTTGGACACCCCATTCAACCGGGCGTTGAACATATTGAAACGACTCCTAGTGGACACTCGGCTGTCGTATGGACGCGTGCACGATGTCGGAGATGGCGCCATGTGGAAGAAGTACTACAATGAGACCATGGAAGAGAGAAAGGAAAGACGGAGGTTAACTGAAGAAAACATCAACAAGAAGGTTGAGATTGCGGTTGAGAAGAAATCAGCTGAGATAGTCGCAACAGCGGTAGCTACCACAAAACAGGCGATTGAAGATTCATATGGTGTCTTGGTTCCGGCCATCGTCAGTTGGAGCAGGCAAAATCCAAATCAAAATGCAACGGACTTTCCCATTCCCGACTTCTTTGGGAGAAGCTCAACTAGCGTTGCACCAGCACCTGCTCCTGCACCAGCTCCCGCACCTGCTCATAGCAGCCCGTCGTCCGTCTCAGACGTGCTCGACGGTGCTTCATATTTGGCTGAGTTCGACGCCCTCACGGTACCTGTCACACCGGCCCTCTTCAATAAATGTATAATCTCATGTTTCCGTTGCCTTTCGAATTTCTCACGTCGCAGACATGTCTTTGCAGGCCGACGCCCTGTGCACCATATTGTATGACATCAACGGCTAGAAGGTGGACGTGAGGAAGGCGACGATAATGAAGCTGAAGGAACCATTGTTCCACAGCCGGCCGATCCCCCCTGACGTCTTCAAGGTTTCCGTGGCCAGTGTCAAACCGGGCCACGAGAATTTGGCTCCTCCAATACTAGGGGGGTGACGACGAGACCCCGCGGTGTCTTGACGATTGAAAGACGTGGGTCCTGTTGTGGCCAAAGACTCTGCTTCGTCTGGAGGCGGCTGGGAGCACACCCACGACCACGCAGCCTCAACAAGGTATGAACATCAACACCCCACCTACCCAATTAGCGTCGCCTATCGTGTTGGGTGATAGCGTACGGGGTGAGAAAGAGGCTCCATTAGTTGCTGATGACGTCGCCATATATGAGGATGAGGATGACGATGACACTCAATAGTATCTCAATAATGGCGCCTATGATGACGGAGGATTGATGGTTCAACAGTATGAGTACTCAAGGTTTGAGCGTCATGAGTCGGTGCCTAAATTTCCGCCTCCGAAGGTTGAACGTATTATAGACGACCTTCCACCAAAGAAGCATAGGAAGAGAGCAAGGAAAGGCAACAATAAAGCTGCTACTATGATCCAGCCACCTCTGCAGCCTTAGGTTCAAGACCGTATACTTGTCCCTGATGCAGTGAAATACCATATCCCTGGTGAACCAATCCTACCTAAGGCATCGGTAGAGGCCATACACGACGATCTAAGGAGACTTCATGACGATGTGCTGCGCAGAGAGAAAAGCCTAATCACCTCGGAAAATCCAGGATACCCACTCTATGTGGTTAACGTGCCGCGGAAAAGGTTGTACGTCGACACATTCCCCGCAGAGAAGTTCTTCCTTTGATTCGGTTACATCTTTGACATGTTTCACTTGAAGAAGCTGGATTTTACGTGTGTCCGCCTTTATGCCTTGTACATGAACTACATCATCGGGATTGAGCAGATACCTTATATTTGTGTTGTTGACCCGTACTTCATGCACGAGGGCTTCTTGGCAGTCTATGCAAAGCATCGTGAATACGCGGGGGACTACATCATCTATTTCATGGTCGCCAATAAGGACAAGGAGACGATTCTCATGCCTTATCATCCCATGTAAGTCATCGCGCGGATATCCTGCCTTCGATTTCAATCATTCATTTGCACAGTGGAGGCTAATTAATTTGAGGCGTGCTTATTTTGCGCAGCCATGGGTGCGCCATCCTCATCATCCTTTACCCACGATACTCCCACGCTCTTTACTTGGACTCGTTGAAGAATGAACAAAAAGGATTACACCCACATCAAGTCTGTTCTTGATAGTGCTATCTTTTTCTAAGGCGTACGGGGTGAAGAGATCTAGACCAAGAAGACTAGGAATGGCAACCCCGCCTTCAGCCATTAGACCGACTTCTGCTACATCCAGCAACCGAGTGATACTCTTAGTGATGGATTCTATGTCCTACACCACATGCTGGAGTACAGACGGGATCAACAGAACCTTCACATGTCACCTACATCCAGGGATGCCCATATTCTGCAATGGGCAAAGAACGTAGGAGATATCCCGGATCATCGACTTCGAGCTGAGTTATATCACATCCAGCGTGAACCTTTCCAAATCATCATGAAGGAGGTCCTCGAAAAAATAGGGATGTTCTACGAGGAAGGGCAAATGTCGCGGGAAGACGTCCAAACACGCGTAGTCGCTCATCATCTCGACCTAAAGCCTTTCACTAAGCTCGGGGGCTATCTACCTGACTTGGATGGATGGCACGACATGTTTGAGTGATTGTCGATATATGACAATGTGTCCATTTAGTAATACTTTATGTATGATGAAACTTTGAGTTATGCACGACGAAACTTTATTTGTGATGTAATTAAACCGTCCTCCTCGACTAGCGAAGATCACTCTAGTTAGGGCATTTTGGGTACGATGAACTTTGTTATTTATGCTTATGATATGTTGCTTCTATTTTTGCCAAGTCTGTCTCTTTCTGTTGCTCAACTATATATGTTGCATATCATCGACTCATGTGATGATGATGTAGGTGCATAGATCATCGATGGCGAAGAAGTGCTACGCCAGGAGTATACGACCAGTGGCAGGAGTGTCAGGCCCAGGTGTATCGGTTTTCGGTTTTTGAGTGATAGCCAGTAGTTAGTTTAGGTTCACGCTAGTGCAAGAGAGGGATACAAACTCATGTACTGCATAGTTCCGCTCTCACTCATAGTGATAGCTCTTCTCGTGTATATCATTGTTTAGATGGATGATGATATAGTTGCAAGTAATAGAGACTTGTATCGCTATTTTCGAGATGATGACGAGAGACCACTTTGTGTTGGATGATGATTATGATGATGACATGATTTGATGCTATCATTACATTTGTATGTGTATGATATCCTAAATATTATTGTATAAAGCATGTTCAAATATAAAACAAATATGCAGGAAAAAAACAAAAACTAATAAAACTATCAATAGTGAGGGGAATAAAGTTAGCAGCGGCACGCTAGATAAAATCGCCGCAGCTATTACTAGTAGCGCATTGCGCTAAAGCTCGCTGCTGCCAGCCATGTATAGCAGTAGCATGGAAAAACACGCGCTACTGATCCATACTACACTTGTATCACCTTCTCTTCGCCAAACTAGTGCACCTATACAATTCACCATTGTATTTGGTGTGTTGGGGACACAAGAGATTTCTTGTATTTGATTGCAGGGGTTGTTTGAAAGAGACCATCTTCATCCTACGCCTCTCACAGATTGATAAACCTTAGGTCATCCACTTAAGGGAAATCTGTTGTTGTCCTACAAAACTCTGCGCTTGGAGGCCCAACATGAGTCTACAAGAATAAGTTGTGTAGTAGACATCAAGCACCACTACCACCACAAGGAAATGAGCAAGCTCCAGCAACACCTGAGGGACATGTGCAAGATGATGAACATGTCATTACTCAGGCATGTCCTACCAATACAAAAATTGAAATTATGTTTATGTTTGCCAGCTTTGTAGTGTTGTATCCCTACAATTAATGCTTGATCCCCAACAGGAGCACAACCCTTCAGAAAATCCTATCATACAAGATCTGATGGTTGAGCTTATGATACAAAGGGTAATTTTTGTTAAGACCCCCTTTGTTCGTGCCATTTATTTCCAATAGTTCTATTAACTTTCCATGGTTGGTCATTTGAACATATGTTTACTCATGCAGAGGATAGTGATCGCACAAGGCCCTATTCTAGAATCAACATTCATTTATGTTACCCAGCTAATGTTGAATCAAAGCCAAGGGAGCACAAGCAATCAGGGGAGCACAAACACCATTCAACAAGGTGACTTGTCCGAAAAGTTGCTCGCCCTAAAGAAGCAAAGAGACAAGGAGTTGGAAGACAAGAAACAAGTTGTACTTGCAGCAAGGAGAGAAGAACAGGAAAAGGAGGCATAGGATGCTGCCAGGAAGAGACGTCAGCAAGAAGAGAGGAAAGTAGTAGAGGTAGAGAGGAAGAGACAGTCAATTGCTAAGAACATAGAGAAGAGGAAAGAAGAAGAAGCACTAAAAAGACAAGTTCAAGTAGAGACAAGGCAGATCATTTTGGAGACTAAGAAAACTATAGATGCTGAGAAAAAAACAAGGAAAGAGGCTGAGAAGAAGGCTCAAAGAGAATAAGTTGCTGCCAAGAAACAAGCAGAGAAAGAGACTATTGCAGCAAAAAAAGAAAAGCAGATAAGCAAGCATAGAAAGAGGTTGTTGCCACAAAAAGAAATGAGGACCTTAGTGTAGGTGCTAAAATCGGAAGATCTCGGGTAGAGGGGCCTGAGCTGGTGATCTTGGCATGATTGCAACAGGAAGAAAAGGGGACACGGTATTTCCCAGCTTCGGGCCCTCTCGAAGAGGTAAAACCCTACATCATGCTTGTATTGTATTGATTGTGGGCGGGGTACAAAGTACAAGATGATGTACCTCGAGACCGTATGAATGTGTTCTAGTCTAAAAACCTTTTCTCTACGGACTAAACCCTTCGGCTTATATAGGCGTCGGGGGCATCTAGGGTTACAAGTATGTCAGCTACAACTAGGGCTAACATGCCGATCATTTGAATACGCCTTGAAGTATACGCCAACTCTTTCTAGGATCCATCTTGAGTATACCGAGGGCTACATCATGAGTGGCATGTTCTTCATTTGTCGGTGGGTCCTCGGCCCGACCCATGAATGGAGGGCCGACGTGGTGTGCACCCCTAGTTCAGGACACCATCAGTGGCCCCTAAACTAGTCTTCAAGCCGAGGACACTGGTCCTTCCACGGAACGACTTCATCTTCTAGTCTTTGGCTTCATAGGTGAGCTCTATCTTCCACCTCGGCTTTTAGATCCGTGGACTATATCTGAACCCAAGGTTCTTTTTTAGTTCCACCATTGGCTTCTATGATCATGTGTAAATCCGAGCAATGATGGTCTCATTGGCTCCGAATACTCTTGATTGGGGACCTCAAGTCCGAAGTTCTTTGTATGCCGATGTCCATTCCTTGGAGGCGAAGTTTTATTCTCCGAGGATTCTTGATGACCCTTGGCAGGCTTGTGGTCCCACTTCTTGACATACTTGCCAAAAGGGAGTCATAGTGGGCCTTGATATCCGTTTTAGCGGCGTTTTTAACTTCCCTTCCTTGGTTCACATTCCCAAACAAGGCATAATGCATAGGAAACATGCGGAGTAACTATCCAGACTCAAGTATCCCATCTCAACGCGTCCTATCACGGTGAATATAAGCTTAAAGGAGACGTGATTTTACCTCCACCCCGCATGCTTCTTCCTTGTTCCAACGCAACTCTCCCTTCCATCTTCGCCTCTAGATCTCTAGCAATGGTGGACGCTTCGGGATCGTCAAAGCACCCGAACGGCCCCCTTGATGGAGACTGGTAGAGTTGCTCAGTTACCCAAGGGCAATTGAATCGTCTTGGGTATTTGCCTGATCCAGATTTCCACCAATCCGCCCTGAGCTGGTGGCCATAGATAGAGCAGTTCTCAATGACATGTATCCCACACCCAATGGGGCAGAGCGAATCTGCTTCATGCCCTATCTCCTTCGCGGGCTCGGCTTTCCCGTACATCCTTTCCAATTGATTACATAGTGCAACAGCAACATATACAAAGCAAAAGATTGTCACTTCAAATACCTAAACAAACTACCAGCACTACAATGTCAACCACGCAGGGCCATTTGTTCATCTCCTAAACAAACTAGGCATTAACACTGACATAGCTAACAACACAAAGCACACCAATTCCATCATGTCCATCAGTTCTTCACCAGTGAAATAGCTACCAACACAGAAAGCAGAATGATTGTTGCCATCAGTGAATTCAACATCATCAGCATTTCATTACCTAAACCTAGGAGTAACCTAGGAGTGCCTCTGCTTGTTGCTTGCTCATGCTACCTGCAACCCTTCCATGAATTCCATCTTTAATGTATAGAAGCATAGTCCTTCCATCCATTGCACCTGCAAACCTTCTGTTCCTTGCTCTTTCATTTCTTGCTTGAGTCAACTCTCCCCTCCTATCCTCTGCAACGCCTAATGCATCTACTACATCATTATCAATGAGGAACTACTTATCCACAAGATAGGCAACATATTCCAACTCCCAATGCCTGAAATCAAAAGTGTCCTAATAACAAAATAGGCCAACAAACGCCATCTCAAATCACCATGACAAGTTCCACAAAAATCGACCAAAATGAAGAACTAGGGCTGCACTCCACATACACTGTCAAGACACTTGTAAAAGACCCACCCTTCATGCGTCTCCGTGTTCGAGAGATAGAACTTCACGCCAGTGTGGCACTAAGGGCATCTGATGAGCGACACCACCACCGCATGGTCGCCGAGTGATGACCTAGCCGAGCTTGGCGGCATGGCGGCGGCAAGCAACCTCCAACACGACGGAGAAGGGCGGCGGCAAGCAAGCTCCAATGCAGAAGCGGCAAGCTAGCTCCAAAGCGGTGACAATGGCAAGTAATGAGGAATTAGGGATTTGATGAGTGCAAGGGGATTCCGCAACTTCGGGATTGAGGGGGGTCGACGGAAATTATATGAGGCGGCCAATTTACAAAAATAACCCCAAGCAAAATGACCCCACTTCACTTATGCGGGCGTGGACTCATCTGACTGGTCAAACTGCGCCGACAAGTGACATGCGCGGAACAGTGACCGTAGAATCACGTTCTGTTACACATGGTGATTGTATTGACCGTATTCCTGAGCATGATGACAAAAGTGAGGTTTCTTCACGAGTTCGGTGATTGCCAATGCATTTTACTCATTGAAATTACACCGACCCTCGTAAACGATGTATTGCTTATTTTCAATGAATAAAACTTCGGTGTTTTTTCCAAAAAAGAAAAACTGAAATTCCTGAATTCCTTTTTTTTTGCGGGTGAAATTCCTGAATTCCTTGAATAAACAGATCGACCGTTATTCTGGAAAAAGAAAGAAAACACCGCTAATTAAGGCCTCAATCTAAGGCCGGCCATAGTCCTCTTTATCTACAACCATTTGCAAGCGGTTTTGTAGAAGGCCCTAGTCAGCTGAGTCCAAAATATCGTGTTGCATGTACGGCGTGTACCGGCGAGCAGATGAAGCCTTCCCGTTGCCCCCGACCCGCATGTCCCGTGCTGAGTTGAGAGCGTCGCACGGCAAACCCGGCCGGCGTCCATGTCCCGCTTCCCCCTCCCCAACGATGCAACGGCACTTATAAGAAGCCACGGGGCCTGTGGAGGTTTGTTACTCCCCTTGTTTACCGTGGGAGCCCCTCCTTCCTCCCGCTAACTCCGCCCCGAACCGCCCGCGCCCCTGCAACCGCAACTCCATTCCCCCACTCACTCCATCCAGTCCTCCTCTTTTACTTGGTCTCGTCTCGCCGTCCACTGCGCCAGCGGCAGCAGCACCAGCCTTCGGCGTCGTTGCGAGGGAAGGGAGGCAGGATGCTCACCTTCACCGAGCTGTCGTGCCCGGCGGGCGGCGGCGGCGGCGGCGAGGACGCGCCCCGCTCCGTCGACTCGCAGCTCTGGCTGGCCTGCGCGGGGAGCATGTGCACCGTGCCGCCCGTCGGCGCCGCCGTCTACTACTTCCCGCAGGGCCACGCCGAGCAGGCCGCCGGCGCCGTCGACCTGTCCGCCGCGCGCGTCCCGGCCCTCCTCCCCTGCCGCGTCTCCGCCGTGCGCTTCATGGCCGACCCGCACAGCGACGAGGTCTTCGCCAAGATCCGCCTCGTCCCGCTCCGCCAGGGCGACCCGGCGGTCGACGTGGGCGACGCCGCCGCCGAAGGGAGGGCGCAGGACGACCGCCCCAAGCCGGCGTCCTTCGCCAAGACGCTCACGCAGTCCGACGCCAACAACGGCGGCGGCTTCTCGGTCCCACGCTTCTGCGCCGAGACCATCTTCCCGCCGCTCGACTACAGCTCGGAGCCGCCCGTGCAGAACATCTTCGTCAAGGACGTGCACGGGGACGAGTTCAAGTTCCGCCACATCTACCGGGGCACCCCGCGCCGCCACCTGCTCACCACCGGCTGGAGCAACTTCGTGAACCAGAAGAAGCTCCTCGCCGGCGACTCCATCGTCTTCCTGCGCAGCGAGGGCGGCGACGTCCACGTCGGCATCCGCCGCGCCAAGCGCGTCTTCTGCGACGAGGGCCACTCCGGGTGGGACCACTACAGGGGCCTGATGCGCGGCAATGCCAGCTCCGGCGACGGCGGCGCGTCCGCCAAGGGGAAGGTCCCCGCCGAGGACGTGGTCGCGGCGGCGAGGATGGCCGCCACCGGGCAGCCGTTCGAGGTGGTGTACTACCCGCGGGCGAGCACCCCGGAGTTCTGCGTGCGCGCGGGCGCGGTGAGGGCGGCCATGCAGGTGCAGTGGTGCCCCGGCATGCGCTTCAAGATGGCGTTCGAGACCGAGGACTCGTCGCGGATCAGCTGGTTCATGGGCACCGTCGCCGGCATCCACGCCGCGGACCCCAGCCGGTGGCCGCAGTCGCCCTGGCGGCTCCTCCAGGTACGCCCGGCACACTCTGGAGATTCTCTTGAACGAACTAGCTTCCAGACCATCAACCCACATGGCAACTCTCAATGCCATGGGACCATATGGCATATGGTACCAAATCGATGATTAATAATCGTATTCCTCCATGAATCCGCAGGTGACCTGGGACGAGCCGGAGCTCCTGCAGAACGTGAAGCGCGTGTGCCCGTGGCTGGTGGAGCTCGTGTCGAGCATGCCCAACCTCCACCTGCCGTCCTTCTCGCCGCCGCGCAAGAAGCCGCGGATCCCTTCCTACGCCGACTTCCCCTTCGAGGGGCAGCTCTTCCACCCGCCGCCGCCGCCGTTCCCGCCCAACCACCACCACCACCACCAGCAGGACCAACTCCTGCACCACAGCTTCCCATTCTTCCCCTTCCCGGACAGCAATGGTGCTCCTCTCGCAGGGATACAGGGAGCCAGGCATGCGCAATTCGGTCCGTCCTTTTCGGATCTCCACCTCAGCAACCTGCAGTCGAGCCTGCTCTACGCGGGCGGCGTCCGCCGCCCCGCCGCCGACCACGTCGCTCCTCGCGCACCAAGAACGATCAGCACCGACCTGACGATCGGCACCTCGCCCGCCCGCGAAGACGACAACATCACGACGCGCGCTCCGACAAAGAAGAAGGCCGGCGACGTCGTCAAGCCGGCGCCGACCCTGCTGCTCTTCGGGCAGGCGATACTGACCGAGGAGCAGATGAAATCCAGCAGCGCCGGCGGCGAGGCAGCCACCTCGCCGGTAGCCGGCGGGTGCGGCTCGCCCAACTGGGACGCGGAGAAGGCGCCCAACCTCTCGGAAGGCTCCGGCTCCGGCTCCGGCGTGATCCAGGGCAGCCCAAGCAACAACAACACGTCCTCCTGGAGGCTGCAGTGGTTCGGGGACAGCAGCGGCCAGGCCGCGCCGGAGCTGGGGCTGGAGCCCGGGCAGTGCAAGGTGTTCGTGGAGTCGGACGCCGTGGGGCGCAACCTGGACCTCTCGGCGCTGGGGTCGTTCGAGGAGCTGTACAGCCGCATGTCCGAGATGTTCGGCATGGAGTGCGCTGAACTGAGGAACCACGTGCTCTACCGCAGCGCCGCCGGCGAGGTGAAGCACATCGGCGATGAGCCTTTCAGGTGGGCAGCACTTTAATTTCACTTGAAAGCATTGATCACTCGTTATGAATGAATTCTTGTGCTGAAAAACGACGTTGAATTTGCAGCGCGTTCGTGAAATCGGCCCGGAGGCTGACGATCCTGACGGACGCCGGCAGCGACAACATCGGGGGCTAGGAAGGAAGGAAGCAAGCAGAATCGTCATTAGCCGAATAACTTAGGTCGCCGGCCACTCCAAGTCCTCAACAGCGAGCAATAAGCCGGACTAGCGCCACCCCCTACGTGTACAGCTGAACTGCAAGCTGTGGTTTCTTCCCGAGTTAGCTCATTTCCCTTTCATTTTCTCGCCGCCGTAGCCGTAGGAGCTGCAAAACAAACCAAATCAATGTGGCAGCAGCACCACTCCACTCTGGACACCTTTCATGATCATCATCGAATGTAACGTACTTGCGGATCTTTTTATTTCGCTGGGTCCGTCAGAGAATTGAATGCTCTTTGGCGCCTGGCCGGTGTGTGTGTGCGCGCGCCAACCGGTCCACCAGACCAGAGGGACAAGCTCATCATGCATGCAGGCCGCAGGCTTAAATGAAATTTGTGCGATGTTGCCTCGAGAACATTTACTACTCGTCCTCCCTGCCGATTCTGAATCACTGGCTCCGGCTCTTGCCTCCGGGCGTTTCATATGTTTCGCTCTCCCCTGCGTACGCTACGTATCTCTCTCTGCTCTGCTCCGGGCTGGGCATGATGGGGCAGTGCATTAACGGCTCCAGGTCCGGGTCCTCCATGCCATTGCCGTGTCCTTTGCTCGCAGTGGCAAACATAACTCCGCTGCCTGCCCATTTTGGCGCGGGGAGACGATACTCCATGAGATGGACGTTTCATCTAACCGGATCGACCAAAAGAACAGTGCACCACCGCGCCAGTGACCGGCCGACCGGGACCCCGACCTCGCATCAACCCATTATTCCCTGCGCGTATACTGTTCCTCTCCTGATGTTGGAGTACTAGTAGTATTTCCTTTCCTTTTTGCACTGCTGAAAACTGAGGCGCGGAGCCACCCACCGGCGCACGTATCTGCGATCCTGTTACGCCTAACTTTTGGTGTTTTGCGTCCTCCGTTGTTCTTATCACCGCGTCGTCGCCTATCTGAATATCAGCACTGTCGTCAGCGACGGTGTAGACTGCACCCTGTACAGCTGCAATACGTGCTCGGCCGTGGGGTTGGACCGACGACGACCGTTGGCCGGAAGAGGTCACGGAGAAGGCCTCCGTCCCGTCAGCCGTTTGGGCTCGGTTGCTCGGCTGGTCTTGCTTGTCCGGCAAGTGTTCTTGACCACGTCCCTGTCACCACGAAGACGACAGGAGCGAGGGGAGGGGAGCGGAGGGGAAGAGGCGAAGCAAGGCCGTGAGATCGGTCGGGCAAGTCGCAGGGGAAGGTGAAAGAATGTTGCACCGCGAGCGATAGGTCCGGCGGTTCACGTTACTGTTATGATCTATAAGGCTAACAAAATCTCGATTCGACCTCGCTTTGAAAAAAATTTCGTTTCTAACCTTTTTAGGAGACGCCAACATCCCTGACGTCTGGGTTGCGAAGCAGACGCCACGGATCCTGGCGTCTGGCCCCTGGCCCGCACTGCCCGCCTGCACGTTGACCAGCTGACGTGGCAAAGGGGCCAGACGCCAGGGACCCTGGCGTCTGGCCCTGGTAAGTGGATAACCCACGGGAGAGTGTATGGGACCCACCCCACACACTTTCCCCAATCCACAACCCGAGCTTGAAGAACACTTGGAGCTCTCATACTCTCTCCTACCCCTCAAGCTCCCCCTCAAATCCTCTCCAAAAGGTGCATCCCTTAGGTGGATCTTTCCATCACTTTGCTGCTCTTGGTAATCTCCCCCAAATCATCCAATTATTTTTTGTTAAATCTTGTTATTTTGGTTGCATTTTATACATGTTGGTGGAACCCTAGTTCATGTTTTCTCCCCCTTATGTTAGTGTGAATGGCTTGGTTAACTTTGATAATACAGTGCTATGCATGGTGTGTAGTAGGAATATATGTTTGTTGAGTAGAAAGATTGGGGGTTAGGGTTAGTTAGTGATTAGGGTTAACTTTGCTTAGTGTGTGTTAATTAGTGATACTTTTGTGGACATGACCAATAATTTAGTGTTGATATGATTTGGATATAATAAGATGTATTTGGATAAATACCAATTCTCATTGAAGTCTTAAATGCATTCATGTTTTTTTAGATGGAGAGACTTGTTAATGTTCATTACATTGACAAGGAGGCATTCTTGAGTAACAATGCCGACACGGGTGAGGAACCATTGGTTTTTGATACAAGCCCTAGCTATGAGGATGTTGTTGCAAAAGTGAGACAAGTTTTGAAGTGGATGGACACCAATGTTGATGTTAAGTTAATAGGAAGGTATGATGTTGGAGTTGGAGCCAAGTCTCGCTTGAAAAGTATGCCTATCACCTCGGATTTGCATTGGGATGTATACAAGGAAAAAGTATCCCAATCGGAAGACAAGTCACTTGAATTGTTTGCCACCAAGGTTGAATCTCCTCGGTTTACCTTTGATTTGAACCGGCATGTCTCTTCCCCAATGGATGACATGAGCGAGAGGACAATGGTGCCACTTGTTGAGCATAGGGTTGTGGTTGATGCCCCCAATGTTTATCCCCCACCACATCCCCGTGTACCATCTATTAAAGCAAATGAGGTTGAGTTGTATGCCCCCAATGCTTCTAGCCAACCACCAACTAGCCAAGCAAATGAAGTTGAGGTGATTGCTAGTGACGGAGTAATTCTAGAGGATGAAGATGCTTATGATGACGACGAAGAGCAGGAGGAAGGGTTTCATGGTAATGATGTTGGTGACTTGGATGCGTACATAGCGCAAAACGACATGGATCGTGACTTGCCTTTTAGGCGTCAATATGCTTATGACTCGGATGACGAGGGTCCAGTTGAACAGTTGGACGAGGATGGATTCACAAAGGAGGAGAACCAAATCCACTTTGAGCTGACGGGCTTACAAAAAAGAACTCACTTGTTTAAAGATCTCAGCCTTGCCCATAAAGCTGTTGTTGACGGTGGAATGAGAATGACGGCGATTGAGCCAACACCATGCCCGGATCCAGGAGAACCAAGGGTGGAGAATGAGGACGAGAATGCTTATTTGAAGAAAGGAGTGAAGTTTCTGAGCTTGCCTATGCTGAAGTTTTGGTTGGCTGACTATGCCATTCGAAACCATAGGCCATTTTATGTTGAGCACTCCGACATGAAGTTGCGTTACACCGTGGTGTGTGAGCAAGAAGGATGCCCATGGAAGGTTTGTGCAAGAAAGCTTAAAGAAACCGAAGAATGGGTGTTAAAAAGTTGTGTTGCCACTCATAGATGCAAACCTCCATCTAAACGACTTAGAGAGACACACCGTCAACTCACATATGAGTATCTCGGATACAAATGGATGAAAGACATAGGCTTTGATCCCACTGTGAAAGTGAGGTTTCTCATGCGGACGGTGAAAAAACAATTTGGTTATGAAGTCAAGTATGGGAAGGCATGGAAGGCAAAGGCAAATGTTATTAGGATGTTGTATGGTGGTTACGAAGAAGCATACAACCAGCTCCCAAGGTTGTTGGCCGCCATTGCACATAGGAACCCGGGCATGTTTCATGTGGTCGAGGATCATGAGGGAGTGTTCCACCGTGCCTTCTGGAGTTATGGACAATGTGTGGAGGCGTTTCAGCATTGTCGTCCGGTCTTGTCTATAGATGGCACGTTCTTGACCGGTAGATACAAGGGCACACTAATGGTAGCAATGGCACACTCATCAAACGACAATGTGTTTCCGTGTGCATTTGCTTTGGTGCCTTCCGAGCACCAAGACAACTGGGAGTGGTTCATGGGTCATGTTAGGCATAACGTGATTGGGGCTAGGGAGGTATGCATCATATCAGACCGGCATCATGGCATACTCAAGGCAATGGACATTGTTACTCCAGGATTTCCAAAGCTTCACCACAGATGGTGCATGAGGCATTTCGTGGCCAACTTTTACCGGGCATGTAAGAGCAAGGAGCTCAGCAAAGACCTTACCCATGTATGTGTGGCCTTCACCACCCAAGGTTTCGATGCTCAATACAACAAACTCTTTGCAGTGGTGAATGAAGGGGGAAAAGACTTCTTAACTAGGAATTTAAGCGAGAAGCACAAGTGGGCACGCGCTCATGACGATGGTGGTTGGCGATATGGCGACATGACGAGCAATCTGGTAGAATGTTTCAACAATGTGTTGAAGGGTGCTCGTGCATTGCCGGTGACTGCAATAGTGGAGTACACCTTCTTCAAGCTTAATGAGTACTTTCAGAGGCATTCTGAAGAGACTGCAATATGGATAGGTGAAAAAAAGGATTATCCGGAAAAGGTTGATGAATGGTTGCAGTTACAAGCAAGCAAGTCTTCACGGCAACAAGTTATCATATTCGATAGAATTGAAATGATCTATCAAATTGATGAGCCAGGTGGCACAACACGAGATGGTAGACAATATGGTGGTGCTGCATTTGAGGTGAAACTGAAGACTCGGTGGTGCCAGTGCGAGAGGCCTAGTAAGTATCATTGGCCATGCACGCATTTGATAATGGCGGCGAAGGTGAGAAACATACATGTTTGTGATGGAAAAACCATGCGGATGCAAGAGTTCCATCTGGAAGCTACTAGGTTGACATGGGCGCCAAGATTTCGCCCTTTCTTGGACCAATCACAGTGGCCTGAGTACCATGGCCCTCATATTAGGCCAGACCCTCTTCTGAAGGTGGAGACGAAGGGTAGAAGGAGAACTAAGAGGTTCAGGGGTGATATGGATGACCTGGCTGGATACACTGGCATGAAACAATTTGGTAGCGGTCATTTCATGGAGGCTCCTGACACTATCAACTGTGGGGTGTGCGGTGAAGGGGGACACAATGAGTGGATATGCAAAAATAATAAAACCAAAAAAAGAAAAACAAGTCGTGGAGGCGGCACCGATGGTGAACGAGCTGGAAGAGGTGACGGTGGTGGTGGTCGAGGAAGCACAAGTGTCAGAGGTGGTAGTGGTAGTCATAGAGGGAGCACAAGTGCTAGAGGTGCTAGTGTTCGTAGAGGGAGTACAAGTGCTAGAGGTGGTGGTCGAGCTAGCACAAGTGCTAGAGGTGGTGGTCGAGCAAGCACAAGTGCTAGTGGTGGTGGTCGAGCTAGCACAAGTGCTAGAGGTGGTGGTCGAGCTACCACAAATGCTAGAGGTGGTGGTCGAGCAGGCACAAGTGCTAGAGGTGGTGGTGGTCGGAGAGGAAGCACAAGTGCTAGAGGTGGTGGTGGTCGGAGAGGAATGGTTGATAATGGATCGGCCTTCGGTTTTTTGCTTAATCCAGATGGTTGATCTAATAATAATG